>NC_081343.1:60249915-60464434 GCF_029784015.1 Lycium ferocissimum
ATAAATAGAGGGCATTTCCCTACTTTTAAGCGTTGGCTTTTTGAGATCTAGAACATTGTAATAGAAATTTATATTGAAGCTCTCTCTCTCTCTCTCTTGGATTTTAGTCCAGATCTACAGTGTTCTTTGGCTTTGTTTATGCACTCAATACAATATATTACCATACATATATATACATATATATATTTTAGCTTAATCACCAATATTGACACATACTTATTCAAGGCATTAACATATATATATACTCACACATTATAGCATACGAACTCATACATACCTCATATCAACCAAAAGTAGATTAAAATTTATCCACCTATCGTATACCTCACTTACAAATTCAATTGTCACCTAAATTCGGGGTAAACAAAGATTACTTTGAATGAAAGTAAGTTCTTATTCAGATATAATTCTTCATACTTGGAAGCTAAAATTCAACTATTTTACGTTTACAATTCTCCTCCATTTTAAATGACTTAAATTAATTGAAGAGAACTCTAATTTCAGGAACATTACTAAGTCTAGCTTTCTTTCACCGTTCCTTATATGTTATTTCAATTCGTGCAATCAAATGGCCTGCGTAAACAAAATGAGAAAAAAGTATATGCTTAAGTAGCTTAGCCAAATAGAGATGATTAACGGGTGATGGTGTCAGTTATGGCAGGAAGCAGAGAACAGAAATGCAATGGAAAAAGTGGTGGTACGGAGTGAGGAGAGGAGGAGTGATAAAGGGAATGTGGGACCCACTATGTACACCTGCAATTACTATATAGACCCTAACATTGCACAACTTTATTTTCTTTGTCCATTATATATGTCCACTCAAATTTAGAAAATCAAAAGATAATTTATCACATTAGTTCCTAATTTACCCTTACTTTAACTATAATCATTTTTCAATGCATTTCCCAAAACATCGAGGGCTCGTTCAGGAGCTTGTTAGAGTTATGCATGTATTAGTAATATATGAATTGAGTATGAGAAAAATCTATGTATTATTTTATGCAAAAATTAGTTATGCAGGGTTTAATTATTCGGGCATTAGTTTTCCCACCTTTTATCGTGCATAAAATAATACATGGATTCACTCATAACTTATACATGTTTTAGTTCTGCTTGTTTCTGAATTGCAAACAAAACAACGTATTAATTTTATACATGAATAACTTACCTTCTAACCAGCTACTAGATACGGTATTACTTATGCATGATTTAATACCTGCATACCTCACCTCCAAAACCAGCTACAAACGACTCCTAGATTTATTATATTTGAAAAGGTAATATTGTAAACTTATCATTATGGCGTATTAATTAGTACTTCTTGAGGGTGTGTCAAGTCAAACATATTAAGTAAAAATGGACGGAGTAAGTATTATTATTATTATGATTTTAGAATTATAGTTGTTAAATAAAATTTAAAATCCTATGATTCTAGAATGTAATAGCATGCAGTTCTTTCGAAAACGTATGCGAATTTGCATAACTTTGATATTTTAACACTCTTAACTAATGTCATACTTCACGTGGAAAATTTTAACTTGGATGTTTTATCTGAGTCTAATGCCTATTAAATTTTAAAAGCATTATGGAATTAAATTCCACTTTAACGGCATATCCTATGATGGTATTCTTTTTGAAAAAATACTCCCTCCATTCCAAAATAAGTCTCTTTTAGCTCATCTGAAAAAAGCCCGTAAATTTAAAAACACAGAAAATTAGGAGTGTTTTACCAATTTACCCCTAATTAATGCTTAGAAAAAGAAAAGTTATTTAATGATTCTTGCTAATAAATAAGGGTAAGTTTGGAAGAATAAATTAATTCTTGAAATCACAAAGTGACACTTATTTTGGAACAAAATAAAAAGCCTAAAATGACACTTATTTTGAAATAGAGGGAGTATATATAAAGGCTAAGGGTGTTAAATGGATGAGTTGGGCTGAATTAGGACGGATTAAAAGGAGCAGAGTTAATAAATGAATTTAGCCCGTCAAAAGATTACTTGGGCTAAAATGACTTGAATTAAGATGAGCTAACCAACTGATTATAGTCCAACTATAACCATGTTTTAAGTTATTTTATTTTATTTTATTATAATTTGTTCAATTACCAAATAAAACAAATAAAACTTTTTAATTTCTTTATTACCGTTATATTTAACACATTAAATTATTGTAAAACTATTTTGACAAGGTTTCTCACATGGATAATTCTAAATTACATATTTAGCCAAAATCTGTCAAATTTTTATATGAATTGAATTTGACGAATCAAAATAGATTGAGTTAATAAATAAACAAATTAAACAGATCGTGCTTTCAAACGCTAATCTTATTACCCCTAAATTAAAATCTTTTGAATGAATAGCCGATTGCGCGGAAGGAGAATTCCAAAACTATTAGCCTGGACCACATAATCAAATGGGAACAGAATATAAGTTGACCAGCTTGCTAGATATTGAAGTGTTAAAGAAAAAAGGACTCAGTGAAAATAGATTACAGTAGGATCCCTATCCGAAACTCTGTTAGCATATACTCCATAAATTAGCCTTCAAAACCTAATCGACTTTGGCTTAGATATATCTCCTCGAGAAAATCCTAATTCGTTAAGGTAAGGAAAATCATCCATTATATATGACGGTTATGTTACCCTAGAAAACACCATTACTTATTTTAATTTCCTTCCGTCTAGTGTGGGGCTTTATATTACCATGGAGAGATCCTTAAACAAAAAGTGTATTAGATTAGTTCTCGTGTGTGTAAAATCTGCTTGTTTTAATATAAAAAGGAGTGGAAAATTTTACGTGAAAATTTTCATCGAAGACCAATTACAACACCAAAAAGTAATGACACCCCAATCAAAGAAGATCAGATATTCTAACAATGTTAGATGGATATCAAAGTTCTCAATTGTTGTTCCAGAAGAAAGAATAGTTTATCTTCGTTTCGAGGTGTTTAAGACACGTAATTTCTTTCCCGACTCTTTACTAGGAGTTGCAACATACAAATTGGAGGCCCAACTCAAGACTAGATCAGCGGAATTATGTTCACAACAAGAAAAATTTCTCATTCCTCCTGAGCATAAGACAAACACAAGTCTTAAGATTTGTCAAAATAAGGTTTCAAAGGGAGAGTTGGATGTAGAGATGGTAGTGAGGGAGTTAATTGATTCTGGTGATCATTTTATCTACAAAATAGAAGATTTTATGTTGCCCAAGCTCCAATAGGAGATCCGAGAGCATACTAGCTAGGAGTAATTAGGATTTCTTAAATTCCGAGTCTTTTCAAGATTAATTAGGATATTTTTGTTTTTTTGATTCTTGATATATTATTCTTTATTTTATATTATATCGATTATTATTTTCGATATTTCATTACTTAACGATTTTCTTTGATTACTTCCCCTCAGTGTTCTTCAATCTTTAACGCTCAGGATATTGCCTTTTTTCTTCTATTCAATGTTACAATTGTTCATTGTCTTCAACTTATCTTGATTTTTTAATGGCTACAAGTTTTCCTTGGGGATCATGTGATATATGATTGGCAGCTTCAACCATAACAACAACAACAACAACAACAACAACATATCAGTGTAATCTCACAAGTAGGGTCAGAGGAGGATAGAATGTACGCAGACGTTACCTCTACCTTGAGAGATAGAGAGGTTGTTTTCGATAGACCTCGGCTCAATAAAAGCATATCAAAGAAGTTCGAGAAAAAGCAAATGATGGGAGAGCAAATATTCAAGACAAAACACTAAAGAAAGCATGCCAGGGCATTCTTACAAAGAAATAGTAACTACAACAAAATAATACGATTATGAAAATACAAGACATTAAATAGTAACAGAAATTGAATAACAAGAAATTAAACTACAAAATAATGCGAGTACTAGTATGTAAGGATAAGCGATCTAACAATACGTAACTAACCTTTTACTAATCTGTGTCCTCCATAACCTCATATTTAAGGTCATGTCTTCGGTCTACTAAAGCTGCGTCATGTCCTATCTAATCACCTCTCCTCAACACTTCTTCAGCCTACCTCTACCTCTCATGAAACCATTCATAGCCAACGCTTCACACCTCTGCACTAGGCATCCGTGCACCTCGTTTTCACATGTTCGAACCATCTCAGCCTCAGTTCCCGCATCTTGTCCGGCCACTCCCACCTTGTCCTGGATATCTTCATTTCTAATCTTATCTCTCCTAATAATATGTCCATACATCCATAACGAACAAAGACAAAATGGCTATACCTACAATTAATAGTAGATTTTTTTCAATGATTATTTTTAAGTGTACAAGTACAAAAATAAAAAACACATAAAGATACACTATGCATGCATTTAATTAGTATTACTCGGATATATATGATCGATTTTATTTAATCAGATTGAACATCATAAGTAATTACTTACTTTATAATACAGTATGATGATTTAGAGGAAGTTTGACTAAAGTTATAAATTATAAGTTGGTCAAATTGGTTTATAAGCACTTATTAGCTTATCTATCTGTTTACCAAACACGAGTCGAAATCAGTCAAATACCAAAGTGCTTATAAGTCAAAATTTATAAGTGCTGGTCATCTCAAACTTATGGCTAACTTTTCAAGCATTTTTAGTTTGATCAAGTATTTTACTATTTTTTTTCTTTATATTTTTTCTTAATTCTAAAAATATCTTTCCCAAAACAAAATGCCTAACTTCCTTCTCATTATGTATTTGTCCTTCCTCCTTTACACGGATATTTTTGAATTTATAATTATTACAAAAATTTAAGGGCATTTTAGTTATTCTAACAAAAGAACAATTTATCAATAGTTTTTTTTTTTTTTTTTTTTATCAAAATTAACACAATTACTGCTTATTAACAATTTCTGCAACTACTCAAAATCTGATTTTTTTTTTTCTTTCAAGAACCTTAGCTTGGCTAGAATATATTATAACGAAGATTACATGCAGTAAATCATAGTGGACTAACTTTTTTTTTTTTTTTAAATAAACGTGGACTAACTTATGAATTGAATCAAATGCGTCCGTTTTAATTTAATGCAGGTACAATTTGGTTGTTGAATAGAGAAACTACCTGAAGACGGCCCTAGGAAGTAAATCATTTGATTGTCGAATAGACTACGGCAGGTATTAATAATGCATGAATTCGTTATGCGATATTTAGTACGCAGGATTTAGTTATTCATGCATTAATTATTTCATATTCTACCTTGCATAAAATAATACGTAAATTGACTTAATTAAGGTATATACTACATGAATCAAATAAGAAAAAAATTAATATATAAGATTTAGTTAATTCTAAAGTTCTAAATATTAGGACACTAATTAAAGTCTTAAATATTGGGAAGTATTAAAATGACTATTTTGTACAGTATGAAATTTATTTCTAAAGGGGAAAAAGAAAAATGATTCAAAATATTGTGAGCTTATGAATTTTTTCAAAATTCTAAATACTTCTTTCACAAAACAATGGAGAAAGAATGATTGAACTAACACATTATTATTAACCATAAAAAAGGAAGGTCATGTTTTCCGATGTAAAGTAAATGATGAATTGACGAACGATATTCAAATTTCAAACAATTCTTTCACGGTTTCACCGTATTATTACCGCCTAATTCAAACACCAGACCCCATTTTGGATTACGGAAAATATGTGTTAATTCTCTCTGGCAGGAGTAGCAATGAAAGGAAGAATCTTAACCTTCTAAAACCTTAGATAATGAGTCTGATGGAGAAAAAAAACTGTAAATAACGAGTCCATTATTTCAAAAAGGACGGGGACTATATATGAAAGTAGGTAATATCGATAGTATACTAAAGTATAACACTATATCTGTATGTCCTTTTTTCCTTTTGTAATTGTACACTTAATAATAATCATTGAAAATATTATTCAGTCACAAACTATGTACTTTTCTAATACTAACAAACGATTTGGTTTGTTAATTTGTGACTAACAATGTTGGTTTGCTTGTCACAGCCTCATAGGTTAAAGGAAGTAAAAGCAGAGCGTATATGGTAAACCATAGAGTAGTCGGTATCAAAGAGCATCAGGCACGTTGCTTTGGATCTAATTTTAGTCACTCCTAGTATTTTAAAAGTCTTATATAACAGAGTGGGGTGGTTGCAGTTTTTTACTATACATTATTAACACAAAGCGATTGGTTACTCAGTTGAGAGTCAGGAACTGCGCAATTTTGAAAGAAAAAATAAAGGTCCCCAAAAAGATCAAGAGAAATTAAACACAACGTACAATTGTAAACATTGAATTGAAGACTACCAGACATAATATAATAAGAAGAACAATATATGAAGTATCATAAGAAAAAAAAATCCTAATTAATCTTGAAAAGACTAGTAATAATTAATTTATGCAAGACGAGTCTCCTAGCTAGTATATTAATCTTGGGATCTCCAGACTCCTATTGAAGCCTCGGCATCATAAAATTTTCTAATTTGACGACAAAATAATCATCAACACCACCAATTGATATACTCTCCCTCACTACCATCTCTATATCCAACATTCCCTTTGAGACCTTATTTTGACAAATCTCAAGACTAGTGCAAGTCTTATGCTCAGGAGGAATACAAATTTTTTCTTGTTGTAAACATAATTCTCCTGATCTAGTACTCTTGAGTTGAGTCTCCAATTTGTATGTTGCGACTCCGACTAAAGAGTCGGGAAAGAAATTACGTGTCTTAAACACCTCAAAGCGGAGACAAACTATCTTATCTTTTGGAACAATGATTAAGAACTTTGATATCCATCTAACATTGTTGGAATATCTGATTTTCTTTGATCGACGTGTTATTGCTACTTGGTGTTGTAACTGGTCTTTATCTATGAAAGTTTTCACATAGAATTTTCCATTCTTTTTTGTACTAAAACAAGCAGATTCTATGTACACCGTCAGTAATCTAGTACTCCTTTTGCCTGAGGAACTCTCCATGGTAATATATATTCCACACTAGAAAGAACGAAAATAAATAATGGTGATATCTTAGGGTAAGGTAACCCTCATATATAAGATGGATTATTTTCCTTACCTTACTGAATTAGGAGTTACCGAGAAGATCAGATGTGTCTGAGCCAAAGTGAATTAGGTTCTAAAAGACTAATTTATGGAATATATGCAAATATATGGAATTTCGAATATAGGAATCCTAGTCCTAGGGAGAATACATTTAAATGAGGTTTTTCATTGAGTCCTATATTTTCCTGAACACTTCAATCCCTAGCAAGGTAGCCAAATATTTTGTTCCAAACAAGAAGTGTACCCATTTGATTATGTGGTCCCCTCTGCACAATCGGCTATTCATCCATACGGCTTTAATTTAGGGGTAACAAAATTAGAAATATAATCCGCCTAATTAGTTATTTATAGCTCAATTGATTTTTACACTCTATGCATTAGGACAAAATAATTACCCATTTTAGCCCATATTTAGTTTTTTACCCGAGTCAGCCCTTTCAATCAGTCGACACTCTTCAATTTCCACTCCTTTCTGACGGTGGTGCTGTTAGGGATTTGTACATGTACTTACGTGAAGATGCATTTTCCTCGTCTTCTTGACCAGAGAATTGGGTAAGTCTTCTCCATGAGTAGTTCTCTGTAGCTAGAAGATCGGGAATTCGGCATTGGTGTCAATGTTACCTATGTTGATCCTTAATAATTCATAGCATTTCCCTCTTTATTTCCTTCAACTGTGTGGAAAGGGTCACGAATTGCTTTTTTCATTCCTTTGAGAAAATTGTGCATTGTGATTCTGTGAGTAGTTGAATAAGTTTGTATAATAATGTAAAACTGTGTATAAACATCTCTTATATACTATTAGACACTTTTATACGGTGTAGAAGTGTGTATAAACACCTATTATACATTATGTATAAATCCCTCTTATGTATAAACACCTCTTGTACAAGTTTGTATAATATTATCTATTGGTATAAAAATATGTACAAACACCTCTTATACATTATTATACACTTTTATACAAGCTTGATACATTGTTTACAGTATGTGTATAAAGTTGTATATTTCTGTATAATGTTGTATACAGTGAAAAAGTGGCTATGAGGATGTAAACTAAAAATATGGCTACGTGGATGTAATTTCTTATGCTGGATTGTACATTATTGAAATTTCCCCTATTCACCAAATTTTGTCTGTATAAAATTGGGCTCATTTTGGCTAAATATATAGTTCAGATTGACCCAGAACCTTGTAAAAATATTCTTACAATTTTTTGTTTAATATGTTATATATAACGATAATAAAGAAAAATCCTTTTAATTAATTTTGCTTGGAAATTAAAAAAAAAATAAGAAAACAAATAAAAACTTAATATGGTTAAAGTTGGGGTATCACCTATTTTTAGCCCATCTTAATTTAAGTCATTTTAGCCCAAGTAATCTATGAGTAGGTTAAGTATGAGGTAGTGTTACTAACTTAGGCTGCATTTGTTTATTTGAAGATTAAGACGTCTGAATCTGAATGTACATCTGAATATTAAGATGTTGTCTGTAGATCTGAAGACTGAATGATTAAGACTGTTTGTTTTTCATCATCTGAATACGCATAATATATTAAAGTGTTTAAAGATATAAATGAAAATTTTATATTTGATACCATTATTGAACTATCTGAATTATTAAAAAAAAATCGATAAGAAAATATTGTTGTTATGTAATCATAAAATTTAAATTCAACATAAACTAATCTATTTGATAACAATATAATCCATATATCTAAACTACAAACAATATGTAGGTGCAAGCAAGATTTGATTGAAACTAAAGCAATAAATGTACGTGGCCTCTCTCCCTCTTGCTCCTCTCCCTTTCCTTCTCATCTCTCCCTCTTATATATTGTGTTCCTATATACCCACCAAAATTTCTGAACGAAAAAAGTTAATATCCTATCGGAATTTTTCATGAAATAAGAGAACGAGCAGGTAAAGAATAATAGCACCAAAATCATTGAAGGTCAAAGACTTATAATTTGCCATAATTTCATCCTTGTATTCTAATTAAACCAGACTCAAAGTATCTACATGGTAGATTGATAGTATTCTTTATCTTTAATGATTGTGTAAATTTACACAGAAGAATGCCTCTTCACCTGAAGAATATGTGAAAGCCATCAAAAAAATAAAGTCCGATGAAGGTATGAGCTTTGATGTTGTGTTATTTTCCAAAAAGAACAGATAGTGGTAAAAAGGGTTGTGGAAGAATCAGGTTTAAAGGGTTGTGGCGTCAGTTTTTCTTCAAGGCATTTAATACAAAATTAATAATTAAGAAAAAGTGTGTGCTAAGCTCTGAACCATTTTAAGACATAACCCCAGATCTGACCGAATCAGATCTTTCAAGACCCAATAAGAGGTAAAATTTTAACAAAAACAAATGCACATAATAGGCTAGATCTGAATAATTCAGATTCAGACCTCCATTAAGTGCAAACAAATAAAGCCTTAGCTCACTATAACCCGGTCTAATTCAATTTATTCCTCCATTTAACACCCGTATAATACTTCATGGAATTTAATTCCAATAATTTGTTTAAATTCAATAGACATTAGACTTGTATAAACATCCTAATATTTTCCACGTGAAGAATGACACTAGAGTGTTTAAATATCAGTCGTGCAAATATGTAAAACCTTTTGGAAAGAATTGCCAATGCATTCTAGAATCATAAGGTTTTAACTTTTATGTACCAAAATAATTCTTTTTGCAAAAAAAAATAAAAAATATATATATATAATTCTAAACAACAACAACAACAACAACAACAACAACAACAACAACAACAACAATAATAATAATAATAATAATAATAATAATAATAATAATAATAATAATACTAATAATAATAATAATCTATCTATCTATCTATCTATCTATCTATATCTATATTATTATAAAAGCATGAATATAAATGCTGGTTGACCAAAATATCAACGACTTTTATGCTCTTTAGGTGCTAGAATATCTCTTTAAAGAAGCAATTTTATAGTGGATAGAATTGTAATATTTAAAATTTACCCAATGTCTAGGACTTTTAACTTAATTAAGCAGAAGTTATTTGACTAGGATTATGAAATTAGAATCCTAAGCTTTTATAGTGAATCACGTCTAATTTTGCCGATGACAATTGTTGTATTAACTCAAGTTATTATTTCTAAAAGGATTCATATCATTAGTAGTTGTTAAATTAGAGTAATTCTAGAGTTAAATAAACTAGAATTTGAATAGGACACAGTACAGTTATACCGAATAATGTTATATAAATAATTATATATAGCCTTATAAACCCACGTTTCTACTTGACTTTTTATTATTATTATTTTTTTTTCACGAAATGAAAATTACTGTTTTGTTTTATAAGGCTTTCTAGGTACAAATAACATTTCCGGTTGGATAATGAGTAAGTATTGGAGAAATACACAAAGTATTTTAATTCATATTATTAGGAACGTAATGCTATTTTTAAAAATTTAGTTGTCTTTCAATAAATAATTTCAGATCACCATTTAGAATTTTACTTATAATAGAACTTTTGAAATCAACCAAGATACTAACCACTTAGAATTTTAGTAATCGTCACTGCTGGCCGGAATTATACCTAATTTGAAGTTGATTCCAATTAAGTTATGGTTTTGTGTCCTAGAATATCTGGTTGTTGGGTTCTAAAATTATATTATATAATTATAATAATATAAACGTTTACTTATCTCCTAGAAATCGATAAGAAGTTAAACAATTAAGTTATGGTATGTAGATTTTCAAAATTATTAATCATAAAACTCTGGCATGAAAAAAATGATAATCTCCTTGTAGAAAAAAAAGAAAAGAACATAAAAAGATAACCTACTTACAAAATAATAATAATAAAAAAAAAGGGATCCTAATTTAAAAACAAAGCCGATCTTTTCTTTAAAATCAATTTACAATCCCATTACGAAGCCCACTTAGAAAAAAACTACCATTAAAATAAGGAAAATTGACAGAGATGGAAGGACTTAAGTTTTTAAATATTACATTTTACTTTTGTGATCAATTCAAAAATTTCAAATAATGAAAAACGTTAAAAATAGGAAAATCCAAAGTATATAAAATATCTTGCTATTAGCAATGATAAATAATTTCTAATGTTGTGAATCAGCATGGAAAAGAAAACAAAGTTGCTGTTTTACTACATTAGAGAATAGTATATTGGATGACCTGAGCAATATGAGGAATTAGATTGTTGTTCTTTCTTTTTTACAACGGAATTGAAACACTTTCACCATTGGATGAGTGAAACTTCTTGTCCATATAGTTTGTGCGAAAATTGATAAATATCGATGTGTTAGCAAATGTGCCTTTCTCATCAGAGTTTCACTTGCACCAAAAAAAAAAAAAAAAAAAAATTAATAAAAACAATTTTCAATACTTTTATATTTGTAATAAAAGTACATTAAAGATACGGTCACTCAATCACTAGTGTTAGGATTATTTTAGTCACATCATGATTTTCAACGTGGACAAAAAGAATAAATGAATATATACAAATAACATTATCTGATGACATTCTTGTACCTCATGAAACAAATGTAATGTAATTGTAAATAACTTTTCCTAACATTTTTTTTTTGTAATGATTGACGGAGGATATCGTGTGATGCACATTCATAGAAATGTTGATTGAACTTTTTATCCTTTATTATATGACTCTATAATAGACAAAATTGTCATTTACTATTTGCTTCAAATTATTATTTAATTATTTTTATAATATTACGCATATCTTATTTTTTGTAAAAGTTAAAAAGTTTATTTTTTGAATGAGGTCCTTCTACTAAACAACTACGTAAAAGAACATAGAGTTCGAGTTTATTTCATTAAATACTTACCAATTAGGTCACTTAATTATTAGTTAATTAGAAGAAAACTTAATGACGTAGAGATCTTTACTAAATCTGATAAAATCTCATAGTTTCCTTTTTCCTGAATAAATTCCCATAGTTGACCGACCAAAAATTTTGCAACACCAATATTGCCTCCGTCAATTTCACTCAATATTAGCACTATTTTTCACAATTCAAACTCCAATGTTTCCCAAAGTAGACAAGTTTTCTAAAAATATGAGGTCCTTTTTTCTTTTAAAAAGGAATTTAAGAGCTCTCTAATGCTTCTCAAAGTAGACAAAGTTTACAATAATATTTGCATTCAAAACATTAATTACCATAAAACATAGTACTGTTTGAATTGGATGATTAATCTGTGCTTTATTTTTTCTTTTGATTTTGTATAATTTGTTAGTCTTCGGGGTAATGAGTATTGACTTGATTCTTTATGAATTTTGTTTCAGGTGAACACCAGAATCATCACCTTCTATTGATGGAGGCTGTCCTCAATCAAAGAATTGCGGTGCTGATTAATTGGTTACGTAAAATATGGAAGCAGAGCTCTATTGCAGTTTTCTTCCATCGCAAATTTCAGGTTGTCTGTTATCTTCTACCCTACCATACTCCTTTCTGTTGTTGTAAATAGTTGTGTTATATTATTATGCTCATATATAATGTAGTTCGTTTATCCTTGACCTTTAGTGTATTTTTGTGTATCAATATAAAACCCAATAACTTTAGCATAGACTCAACGGTAAACAAATGTCTTCTCCGGAAAGTTGGACAGGTACACAGTTTCTTTGATGACTACTTTGGTTTAACTTTTCAAAATTATAGACCATGCCATGACCTATAGTTTTATTGGAATTTTCTGATTCTTTTGGTGCAAGCAGTGCACGGTACACGTCTTATACTTATGCAACCCACAATGATGCACGCGTACTTGGCTGCTGATTCTAAGAGACTTTTGCTAGAGCCAAGAAGCCCTTCAATTCGCAAAAGGAACTTAACTCAGGAAAATGATCAGAAAAGCGACCTTCAGTTCAGGCTGTTGGAAGGAAAAGTCAATCAATTTCAGCCGGTCAACAATTTAATGTTGACCATCCTTGAGTATGCTACATCCATGTTGATGATGTAGCATTTTATGTTGACGCTTTTGTTTTGTACTTTCTCTGTTTCAATTTATGCGAATCCGTTTGATTGGGCACGGAATTTAAGAAAGAAGAGAAGACTTTTAAATTTGTGGTGTTAGATGAGTCACATATATTTTGTGTGGCAATAAATCATATTACAAAAGTAAATTATTTCCAAATATAAAAAAGGATCATTCTTTTTAGCACGGACTAATAAGAAAATGAGTTCACATAAATTGAAATAGAGGGAGTATATATTTTTGAGCCATAGTTCTGGTGTTTTGTTATATTGAGTTATTTTTTTATCTGTCTGGTTTATGGTACTCACATATCATATGGGCTTTATATAATTGATCAAATCGATTGGGTTGTGCTACAATATTATACAATCTCAAGTGCAATCTCAAAATTAGTAATACTCGAACTGTAGGCCTAATATTTGTGGTGTTCGTTTTCTTTACCATTTTATTCTCTTTTAGATAATTGATAACGTAACATTTTGAAATAAGCATGCTTATTAATAAGCAAGGTTATTTGAGAGGATAATAATTAGAAAGGCTTTAACCGGATGATTGTGATAAAGTTTTTTTGGTGATTTTTTTTTAATATTTTAGTTTAAAGTTTGAGTTTTAATATGGTAGCTTATTAAGGAACTTCTACAAAGTAAAATAAAATAAGTAACTAAATAAATTCATGAGAAAAATTATTTAATTTGCAATTTAATACTTTTTTTTAGGTAGATGAAAACTTCAACGAGTTGGAGGTGTATCAATGGAAAACCATATTGCTTGAACTTTTAGCTAGAGCAAATCTTGCAGTAGCTCAAGTTCATCTCAAATCAGCTTCGTTTAAGAAATGTAATTTAAAACATAGTAAGCTACAAAATTTCCTCACTACTTTTATCTGTCTCAATACCTTTTTTGGTAAGGTTTCAAGTTTCTTATATTTATTAGAAGTAAGTTATAATGTAGATAAAAAATTTGCTATCATTGTTGTTTTATCATGCTTTCTGTTCAACTTCTAAAGTAAAAGACAACATTAGTTGTTTAAGTAAATTAAAAAAATGGCTGTCAATTTTAATTTTTAACTGACAATAAACTGCAACCTATTTATTTATCAAACTAATTCCTTATATTTAGGACTAGAAATCTACTAAGAAACTGGAACTTTACTTATAAAATCTTTCCTGGTAGGGCTATAATTCTTTTGTTATAAAAGTTTAGTTTAGGGTCCTTATTTTTCTATTCTTCTTCAAATTTTAGGAGTCCTTTTTTAGGTTTACCAGTACTTTTGTCTTAATTATTTATGAGTTAGAGCTTTCATTATTGAGTCTCCATTTTATGATTTCCAGGTTTTTTAATTTGAGCAAAAGCACATAATATTTATTTGTGCTTGAAATTTTTCAACTTTCTATGTAAATTCGAAGTTTTTTCCCATACGCCTTTGCCTTCCAGTCTAGATGTGTTTTTTATTCTGTTGGTTTTGGATGCAAGGATGTGTGTTGCTCTATGTTGAATATCTATTCAATCCTCCAAGAGGTACTTCATTTTACAAGCAGCTTTATGCTAATAATTTCACTAGATTTCATTAAATAAGTGCATGTGTTCATGCGAATAGTTCATATTTACTATTTAGTATAATTTTAATAATTTTTTACACATATATTTATACTTTGTGTAGCAAGTTAGGAGTTCAATTCAACCCCTACCTACAAGGCCCGATACGCCTCATTTTCTTCATTTAGACAATAAAAATATATTTGTCTTATGTAAATTATTTATTTGTTCACCCAATACACACGTGCAACGCACGTATACTTAAGACTAGTAATAATAAACTTGTGCAATGTAAATAGATAAAAATCAAAGGTGATTGTTATCAGTGATTCCAATTAAGAACACTAATATTATATTGCAAATCATGTTATGGGTTATCTTAACCCGATTGCGGTTTTGAGACAGAAAATCGAAATAACTATCCAACCGAAAAAATAACTGTATCCAACTAAAAGAACTTCCGATGAATATATTACCAACTAGTGAATTTATAGACAAATGAATTGTTAGAAAGTCCTTTATAAATTTAGGAGTAGTAGGTATTAATATATTTCTTCGGTTAACTCCAATAGGTACAACCATTTAGTAACACAACATTTTTCGGTAAAATTAAATTTAATAATTACAATTGTATGCGATAGAACCTTTTTGTCATCATAGTGAGAATTGTGAAGTTTTTTTCCTGCTGTAAAATGCGTTAAAAGTGTAGATATATTTCTATTTTTAATTTCTTTGATTTCTGAAAATGGAAAGAAGAAAAAATAGGTTTACTTGGACTCTTTTTATGTTTAAATTTGATATTTAATTACTCAATTAGGTAGTTTAAATTTCATTCGGGAATAACACGAAGAAGAGGGAGAGCATGTCGAGTATGAAATCAAGTGGCAATTTCTATCACTATTGTCCTTATTTGTTTTCTTCTTTTTTACCTTTCGCTTTATGATATCATAATATATATTCAGCACATCTCTATCTCACATTCTTCTTCTCTACTCTCATTCTCATCATAATTATTAATGATAATAACAAAACACTTTTTTATATTCCGTGTCAAATTCATCATAAAATATATCTTGCATGATTAAATTGATTATTTGAACCTCAACGTCAAGGTAGGAGTTAGCATGCTAGAGAGGTGTGAAAAAACTTAACGAATAGAAGTTTAACTCAAACTAAATGAAGGGGGAAAAGATTACACTTGACCAACGTCGGCACCATGGGATAAGTTTTTTTTTGTCAATACACGTACTGCTAGCTGCTTAAGTGTAGTAGTTACTCCCTCCGTTCTAATTTATGTGGCACCGTTTGACTTGACACAAAATTTAAAACAAAAAGAAAGACTTTTGAAATTTGTGATTTAAAACAAATCTTAGACATATGTATTAAATCATTTCATTAAAGGTAAAAGAGAAATTTTACCTAATGTGTTACTATTTCACTAAATCAAAGAACACCACATGCTCCAAAATGAACGCTTGTGCAGTTTCTTGCGCATTGCTTACAGTATATATTCCGCCTCTTCTTTTTCATTCTAACTCGTGCGATTGTTTGCTTTGATTGCAAGGTAAACAAAGCTATAAAAATCCAAGATATGAAGATTAATATACAGCTGCACGAGCATAAATGAATGTACAAAATTTCGTATTTTATTTCGAGGAAGTCATAGAAGCATTCTTGAGTTTTTAAGTTATATGCCTGGATAGTATAATGTGATTTATCAGTATAAAAATTTATATAAAAGATTACTTATTATTTATTCTAGGTTATTAATCAATGGTTACTCAATACAATAATTACTGATACTCACCTTTTAAATTACTTAATTGTATAAATATTTTTACACTGTTAGTACACAAAATTTGAACTCATAAAATTTACACTGTTAGGTTAAGATGACCTATAACAACTGCTAACTCTCTCTATCAAGCTTAATATGATACCCGAAAAATATAGTATAATTGTTAATGCGAGTTTATATTTTGTGCACTGACAATGTAAAGAAATTTTGCACTATCAGATTAAGATGACCTATAACGACAGGTAACTCTCACTATCAAACATTATAAAATAGTAACCTAAATAATTTATTATAAACGGTTATAACCAGTTAAATTGCATAGCAAAAATTGATTATACAGTTAAATATACTATTCCCTTGGTCTCAATTTATGTGACACAGCTCAAATTTGAAGTGTTAGGATTTGAAGTTGACTAGCTTGCTAGGATTTGAAGTGTTAAACAAAAAAAAGGAGTCAGCGAAAACCTATTTTAAATGCAATCTCCCTAGGACTAGGATTCCTATCCGAAACTCTATTAGCGTACGTATACTCCATAGTTTAGTCTTCTAAAACCTAATCGACTTTGGCTTAGATATCTCCTCCAGAAAATCCTAATTCGTTAAGGTAAGGAAATCATCCACTATATATTAGGGTTATGTTACCTTATTAAATCATCAGTACTTATTTTCCTTCCTTGTAGTGTGGGTTATATATTACCATGGAGAGATGCTTAGGCGAAAAGTGTACAAGATTAGTGCTCCTGTGAATAAAATCTGCTTGGTTTAATGAAAAAAAGAATGGAAAATTCTACGTGAAAATTTTCATCGATGATGGCCAGTTACAACACCAAAAAGTAATGACACCCCGATCAAAGAAAATCAGATATTCCAACAATGTTAGATGGATATCAAAGTTCTCAATCGTTGTTCTAGAAGAAAGGATAGTTTATCTTCGTTTCGAGGTGTATAAGGCACATAATTTCTTTCATGACTCTTTACTAGGAGTTGCAACATACAAATTGGAGGCCCAACTCAAGACTAGATCAGCGAAATTATGTTCACAACAAGAGAAATTTCTTATTCCTCCTGAGCATAAGACAAACACAAGTCTTAAGATTTGTCAAAATAAAGTCTCAAAGGGAGACTTGGATGTGGAGATGGTAGTGAGGGAGTCAATTAATTCTGGTGACCATTTTATCTACAAATTAGAAGATTTTATGATGCCCAAGCTCCAATAGGAGATCCCAAGAGCATACTAGCAATAGGAGTAATTAGGATTTGTTTAATTTCGAGTCTTTTCAAGATTAATTAGGATTTCTTTTTTTATGATTCTTGATATATTGTTCTTCATATTATTATATTATATGCATATCGGATATTATTTCATTACTTTAAGATTTTTTTTAATTTCTTCCCCCGGAACAAGTTCTTCAATCTTTAACGCTCAACATATTGCCCTATTTCTTCTATTCGATGTTATAATTGTTCATTGTCTTCGACTTATCTTGATTTTTTAATGGCTACTAGTTTTCCTTGGGGATCATTTGATATATAATTGACAACTTCAACATTGAAATCAAGAACAACATACCCAATGAAATCTCACAAGTAGGGTCAGGGGAGGATAAAGTGTACGCAGACCTTAACCCTGCATAAAAACACTAAAAAAAGCATGCTAGCGTGTTTTTAGAAAAGGAATAGTAAATACAACAAAATATTACGATTATGGGAGTATAAGAAACCATTAAAAAGTAACAGAAATCGAATAACAAGAAACTACAAAATATTACAAGCACTAGTATGTAAGGCTAAGCAATCCAACAATGTCTAACAAACTTTCTACCATAATCAGTCTCCGATCCTCCATAACCTCCTATCTAAGGCCATGTTAATGGCCGGCTGAGGCCTAAAGCCACTAAAGCAGTGGCTTTAGGCCCCAAACATATTAGGGCCCCAAATTATTTGTACTATTTAATTTAAATAATTATATATTTATTATTAGTGATAAATAATTTTCTTAATCATTTTGTTGTCAATTATTTATTAATTATTACATGCATATTTTCAAGGTTTATGCTACTTTTTAAAAATATGATTGATGTAATTACAACTGGAAGTTGTAGTCAATTAGATTCATAATTACTTCCTACTTTTATTGTGATTTAATTCACTTCAACTTAAATCAATCTAGTTTATAATTTTGGCTTTGTAAGATCTTCTATAATTCTTTGAGTGCCTTTTTAGACATTTTTTAGACTCAAGCTAAGTAGTTTATAAATGTGTTTAAGGCATAATAATCACAATACTATTGATGATTTTAATCCATTTTTAGAGTTAAAGTGATAGGAGAAATTATATTGCTCGAAGATGAGACTCTTACTAGCATATTCAATAAAGTCATGAAGTCTTACTTTAAAAAAAAAAAAAATGTTTCTATTGCTTAAGTAGGTCATCTAACAATTGCTTGAATTAAAAAAAAATTAAAACTAAATCAATGAAATAATCGTAACACAACATGCAAGACCCGTGATTCAGGGAATATCTTACGAAAATTATACGAATCGACTATATCGTCAATTGAAAAAAAATGGTATCAAAATATAATTAAATATTTTCGTTTTAAGAAGTTATAAGAATAAGTATCAAATAAATTATATTGAAATTTTACTAAACAAATATGAGGTCTCCTTTCAAATTTCAGCTTTAGGCCACTGGCTCTCTTGAGCCGCCCTGGCCATGTTCTCGGTTAGCTGAAACTGCGTCATGTCCAGTCTAATCACCTCTCCTCAGTGCTTCTTAAGCTTTCTTCTATCTCTCCTGAAACTATCCATACCCAACCTCTTACGCTTCCGCACTGGGCATCGATGCACCTCCTCTTCACATGCTCAAACCATCTCAGTCTCGCTTCTCGTACCTTGTCCGGCCACTCCCACCTTATCCCAGATATTTTCATTTCTAATCTTATCTCTCTTAATATGTCCACACATCCATAACAAGCCAAGACAAAATAGCTACACCTATAATTAGTAGTAGAATATTTCAATGATTATTTTTAAGTGTACAAGTACAAAATAAAAAAGACATAAACATACACTATGTATGCATTTAGTATTACCCGGGTATATATGATTGAGTTAATTTAACCAGATTGAACATCATATAATTCGTGAGTTAGATTCGACAGTGAGTACTCTGTTATATGTTAGGATCGAAATAATCAAGGTGCCATGTGGAAGCTAATAATTTGCAAGCCTTAAACGATGATAAATCCATTTTGTGTGCCCCTTTGATCTATCATGAAATAAACTCTCATACGGAAAGCTTAAAAAAAAAAAAAAAAAAGAAGAAGAAGAATAAGATTACTTACTTTATAATATGATGATTTAGAGGGTGTTTGACTCAGCATATGTGCTATTTTATTTATTTATTTTGTCCCGAAAAAACTGTCATACTATCTTATTTTGTGTACGGGGGTGCGCGGGGTGGGGGTGGGGGGGGGTTTAATTAACTGTCAAGAGGCATTTTGTAGTTTTAATAGGCACATATTGAGGGTTTTTTTTTAATTATTATTATTACATAAGGGGGTAGGGGAAGGGGAAATGAGGAAGGGGATTACAATGTAGGGATTCGAACCCTCACCAAAAGGTGAAAGTTCAGGTAGTCAACCAACTAAACTACTAAGATCCCTACAAATTGAGGTCCAAAATATAGACGTTAGAGGAAAAAAAAGGAAATGTTCGTCTAGATTATTAAACGGAGAGCAAAATTAATTAATTCCTCCTTCCCATTCTATGTGAATGTGTTACTGTTTGAGGAATCAAGCAATTTTTTCTTTAATTAAAATTTGAATCATTAAGTTATATTGATTTATAGTACTTTTCATATAGTTTCAAAAATATAAACTTTAAAAAAATTGAAGAATCTATACTCAAACTGATAGTCAAAATTAAGTGTTTTGACATTTCGTAAACCACATGGGCGATTTTAGCCTTTTCCTTTTTTCCTTAGTAGGCGTTTGGCCATGAGTTTTGAAACCATGGTTTCAAACCAACGTTTGGACATGGGTTTGAAACCATGGTTTGAAACCATGGCATGGTTTCAAACCCCAAATCATCCAAAAAGGCATGATTTGAAGTTTGAAACCATGGTTTCAACTTTTTAAAATATAAAATTTAACCCATAAGTTTATATTTTGTAAAAAAAGACCCATAACTTGGTAGATATTTTTAACAATTACCCCCAACAATCATTTACCAATCTCATTAACTTCCACCAAATTTTATTTATGTCTACCAACCTTTTAATTTTGTAAAAAAAGACCCATAGTTTAATTTTATTTATTGAACTAAAATTTGATCAATTGATGTTGTATTTTTAGAAAGGTCTTCTAGTATTAATTTTGAGCCGGTTGTTATGAATTAGCGTATTAATTTGGTTATGAACTATGACTTGCTCATTTGGTAAGATTGTATAAGAATAGAGCATGTTTTGATAGTTTTCACAACTTGTGGGATTTTTATGTCTATAAGAGAAAATAATCCTTAAAATATCCAAATTACATGTCCAAACATAATTTCAAACCATAATTCCAAACCATGTCCAAACGGGGCCTTAATAATCCCGTTAGCTGAATTGAAAAATACGGATAAACGTGTGCCGGTTGTTAACGTCTTAATGACAAGGGCAAGGTTGATTCAAATTTTAAAAGGAAGGTGAAGTTAGACCCTTTAATATCACAGGTGTACTTTTTGAATCTTTTCCCTTAAATTTATTAATCTCTAGCAATCAGAAGAGTTATGAGGAGTCAACAATAAATTATTGAAGCCCTAGAGAAGAGAGAGATTGTTTAATCAAATTTCTAAAAATTGTTTATTTTGATAAGTAATTTTGTCAAAGTAACTTCTCATAAAATATTTTTGATGAAAAATAATTTGTGCTAAGTCAATTCATATGGGAAATGCTTTTTTTTTAGCAATTGATGAATTGATTTTGATAAGCAATTTTGTCAAAGTAACTTCTCATAATTATATTTTTGATGACAAATAATTTGTGCTAAGTCAATTCGTATGGGAAATGCTTCTTTTAGCAATTGATGAATTGATTGAGTTTGGTCGATCTTTTCACAAAGTGTGTCCAATTACTTGATTGTAACCGACTTCTGCAAGTGGCATGCCAATGGCACCAAGCTTAACTAGATGTAATTGGGTGTGCGTGTGTACTTATTAAAGTGTGTGTGTCTTTATGTCCATATATATATATATATGTATATATATATATGAGGTTTAAATTAAATCATTATATCTGAGTAATACTAATTGCATTCGATAATATACTATAGTATATATATATGAGGTTTAAATTAAATCATTATATCTGAGTAATACTAATTGCATTCGATAATATACTATAGTATAACACTATATTTGTATGTCCTTTTTTTTTTTCCCTTTTGTAATAGTACAGTTAATAATAATCATTGAAAATATTATTCAAACACAAACTTACTTTTCTAATACTAACAAAGGATTTGGTTTGTTAAATTTGTGAGTAATAATGTTGGTTTGCTTGTCACTGCCTCATAGGTTAAAGGAAGTAAAAGCAGAGCATATATCAAAAGAAACTAAACGCCAATGAACAATTGTAAACATTGAATTGAGGAATATCAGACATAATATAATAAGAAGAACAATATATGAAGTATCATAAGAAAAAGAAATCCTAATTAATCTTGAAAAGACTAGTAATTAATTTATGCAAGACGAATCTCCTAGCTAGTATATTAATCTTTGGGCTCTCCTACTGAAGCCTCGGCATCATAACATTTTCTAATTTGACGACAAAGTAATCATCAGCACCACCAATTGATACACTCTCCCTCACTTCCATCTCTATATCCAACACTCCCTTTGAGACCTTATTTTGACAAATCTCAAGACTTGTGCAAGTCTTCTGCTCAGGAGGAATACAAACTTTTTCTGGTTGTAAACATAATTCTCCTGATTTAGTACTCTTGAGTTGAGTCTCCAATTTGTATGTTGCAACTCCTATTAAAGAGTCGGGAAAGAAATTGCGTGCCTTAAACACCTCAAAGCGGAGACAAACTATCTTATCTTCTGGAACAATGATTGAGAACTTTGATATCCATCTAACATTGTTGGAATATCTGATTTTCTTTGATCGGCGTGTTATTGCTACTTGGTGTTTGTAACTGTTTACCCCGAAATCGGATAAGTCAATTGAATTTATAAGCGGGTATAGGATATGTGCTTGGTTCTTAATATATGCGGAGTAAAGAAAATGCACGTATGAGGGTTCTTTGATGAAGTGGCTGACGATGGCGACTCGTTTAAGAATATGAGTATTTATGAGCAATGGAGAACAATTGATAGATAGAATGCAATATAAGCTTGAACAGGATGGCCTTGACCGGATCAGAATTTAAGAGAAAGATTGTGTATATAAGCTATTCTATTACAAGTGTTCTTAGAAAGCATGAAGGAGCCAACCCCCACAAAGGAGGGGGATGCTCCTTATTTATAGTGTTGCCTCCATGGGCTTCGTACAATGTGAACTAATAAAATAATAACAAGGACAGCTCTGAACGGATTTGGTGGGATTAGGCCGGCGGCGCCGTCCGACACGCGCGTGGTTGGTGGGCGACCATGGCGGACGCCATCTGCCGCGTGGCTTACGTGCAACGGCCATTCGGACCAACGGTCGCTCGGCAACAACGACTATACTGGGACCACGTCCACGGACATTCGGAGCAACGGACTTGGCCGTTTCGATAACGGAGAAGAGGGGCTCGTTTCACTCCGATACAGACCCTTCCCCGGAAAGGACCGGGTAACATCCGGTATATTCCTACTCCTTCTCTTTCTCCGGTTTGGACCATATCCGGTTTTAACCGTATACAGTAACTAGTCTTCATCTATGAAAGTTTTCACGTAGAATTTTCCATTCTTTTTCATATTAAAACAAGCAGATTCTACGTACACAGTCAGTAGTGTCTAGTACTCCTTTTGCCTGAGGAAATCTCCATGGTAATATATAACCCACACTAGAAAGAACGAAAATAAATAATGGTGATTCCTTAGGGTAAGGTAACCCTCATATATAAGATGGACTATTTTCCTTACCTTAGTGAATTAGGAGTAGCCTAGAAGATCAGATATGTCTCCAAAGTGATCAATTAGGTTCTAAAAGACTAATTTATGGAGTATATGCAAATATATGGAGTTTCGGATATAGGAAATCCCAGTACTAGGGAGAATGCATTTAAATGAGTTTTTTCATTTAGTACTATTTTTTTCTGAACACTTCAATCCTTAGCAAGGTAGCCAACTTATATTCTGTTCCAAACAAGAAGTGTACCCCCCCCCCCCCCTCTCTCTTTTTTTGTTTGGTGAACGTGTACCCATTTGATTATGTGGTCCTCCTGGCTCTAATAGTTTTGAAATGCTCCCTCTGCACAATCGGCTATTCATCCATACGGCTTTAATTTAGGGGTAACAAAATTAGAAATATAATTCGCCTAAAAGTTGGCTAGCTTGCTCCGAATTGAAGTGTTCAGAATGACTCAATGAAAAACCTATTTTAAATGTAGTAAAACTTACACAAATAACTACCTTTTAATAGCTTCTAACAAGTTATAGCTACAAGTTGAAGATTTACAATTCATAGCTGCTTTTTGCTATATTTCAGTTGTATCTCGCGTTTTTGAAATACAGTGAAATACAACGAAATACAAAATAAATCAAATACATTGTTTACTAAAAAAAAGGCTATATTTATGGCAATAAAAATCTTTTTCAAATTATATGGTAATTTGTATTAATGGTTCCATGATTCACGCAAACCTCATGAGGTCCATTACAGCTAATGTCTCTCTATCAAAATCACTCCATTCAAAAGTTTTTTGCTGGTTTTTGTTGTATTCGGTTGTATTTCACGTTTTTGAAATACACGAAAATACAAAATTTGGCAGAGTAAAAAGAGGCTGTATTTATGGAATATACTCTCTTCTTTCATTTTAAATGGTAAGTCAAATTAAATCAACCATGTATCACGCATAACGGCTGAAGTTTCATAACAACCCACGTTTCTCTCTCCAAATTACTCCATTCCAAACTTTTAGAAATACTTCCAAATATTTAAAAATATACAATTGGAATACAATGAAATATGGTTGATTGTTTAAGAAATATAAAATTGTAGTAAGCGTATATATAATGGAATACAACGAAAATGTATCAGAAACTGTTTCGTAAATTAGAAATACATTGAAATATAGAGAAATATACTGAAACAGTACACTTAAATATACAGAAATATACTGAAACAGTACATTGAAATACACTAAAAAAAATGACGAATATACATTTTCTCCTTCGAAAAATAAGCGAATACAAAAAAATACACTATAACAAAAAAACAAAAACAAAAAAAATACAACCACCACAACCATAAACCCTACCGAACCACCACGACAACTGGAAAAACCCTCCTCCTTCATCCGCCGCCTTTCTTCCGATCCACCATCGTGCTCCATTCTAAAAACCCTACCGAACCACCACAACAAACTGAAAAAAAACCCCTCCTTCCTCCGCCGCCTTTCTTCGATCCACCACTGTCCTCCTCCACTCCAAAAACCATACTGAACCACCACCACATCTAGTTTCTCTCTTGCACAATATTCCCCTCCACCAAAAACCTTCATAATAGACCTGAGTAATGGAATCCTAGATTGAAGCATATGGAGTTCAGATCTGAAGAACTAGAACCTTAAGGTTTTTTTCGAGTTTGGAAATGGAGATGGAGATGGTAGTAATAGTGGTGGTGGTGGTGGTGTTGACGGCGGTGTGGGTGGTGTAGATAGAGAAGGGAGGGAGGGCTACGTGAGGGGAAGGAGAAGAGAGGCTGGAGATAGAGAAAGAGAGGGAGAGAGGCGGCAGTGAGGGAAGGGGAGAGGGGAGAGATTTTTTTTTTTTTTTTTTTTTTTTTGGGGTTTGGAGAAGATGATAAATCTTAAATGTGTAGTGAGGGAGAATAGAGAGGTACATGTATTTCAAAAATTACTGGACCAGTTATGAAATGTAATTTTGGAAAAATAAAGCTACAAAAATTAAATAAAAAATAAGGTAGTTATAATTCATGAATAAGTCTTAGAGGTAGTTATGGCAAGTAAATTTTCCTTAAATGTAAACCCCCCCGGGACTAGGATTCCTATCCGAAACTCTATTCGTATATACTCCATAAATTAGTCTTTTAGAACCTAATTCACATTGGCTTAGACATATCTGATCTTCTGGGTTAACTCCTAATTCAGTAAGGAAAGGAAAATCATCCATCATATATGAGGGTTGTGTTGAGTTGAACTAAGAAATCACTATCACTTATTTTCCGTCCTTCCTTTTAGTGTGGGTTATATATTACCATGGAGAGATCCTCAGACAAAAGACATATTAAATTACTGTATGTGTGCATAAAATCTGCTTTTTTTAATACAAAAAAGAATGGAAAATTCTATGTAAAAATTTCCATCGATGAAGACCAGCTGAAACACCAAGCAATAATGACGCCCCGATCCAAGAGAATCAGATATTCCAATGATGCTAGATGGATATCAAAGTTTGCAGTAATTGTTCCAGAAGAAAGGGTGGTTTGTCTTCGTTTCGAGGTGTTTAAGGCACGTAATTTCTTTTCGGACTCTTTACTAGGAGTTGCAACATACAAATTGGAGATCCAGCACAAGAGTACTACATCAGGGAAATTACGTTCACAAGAAAATTTTCTTATTCCTCCTGAGTATAAGACTTCCACAAGTCTTAAGATTTGTCAAAATAAGGCCTCAAAGGGAGAGTTAGATATATATGTAGTAGTGAAGGAGAACATATCAATTGATGGTGCTCATGATTATTTTGTCGTAAAATTAGAAGATCTTATGATGCCGAAGCTCCAATAGGAGATCCAAGGATTCTACTAGCTAGGATTAATTAGGATTCCTTTAATTGCGAGTCGTTTAAGGATTAATTAGGATTTATATATTGTTATTCATATTATATTATGTCGAATATTATTCCGTTACTTTTATATATTCTTTAATTTCTTCCCCTCAAAACAAGCTCTTCAATCTTTAACACTCAGCAGATTGCCCTATTTCTATTCGTTTGCTAAACACCAAAGTACTTATAAGTCAAATCAACCAAAAGTCATAAGCTATCATCCCCAACTTATATTTTTCAGCTTATAAGCACTTTTGGTTTGACCAAGTAGTTTATTATTTTATCGTTAATATTTTTTAAGTTCTCAAATATCTTTTCCAAAACAAAACTCTTAACTTCCTCTTCATTTCATACCAGTCGTTCCTTCTTTTATTTACACGGATACTTTGAAATTTATAATTTTTTGCCAGAATTAAAGGGTATTTTAGTCATTCTAGCAACAAAAAAAATAGCTGATCAACATTTTTATTTTACTAAACACAACAATTGTTTATTAACACTTTTACCGCTTACTTATGAGGTGAAAATTAAGAGAGACTACGTACGTTTATGTGACTTTGCTGATAAATATATATATATCGTCAACAAATGCGTGGGATTAGTCTTTGTCGGTATCATATTTGGGATACTTTGGTAGATACTGTATAAACTTTTTATGAAACTGTTTCTCTTTTAAAGACTTAATTTTTTGTATGCTTCTGCTTTGAAGGGAAACTACAAATTTATAGTCTATTTGGCCAAGCTTATTTTTCCCCCAAAAGTATTTTTTTTTTTTTAAAAGAGCTTATTTTAAAAAAGTGAGGTGTTTAGCTAAGCTTTTGGGAGAAAATAATACTTTTAGAAATATGGCTTGAGCTTTTTTTAAGCCTAAAAAAAATAGCTTTTGCCCAAAAGCACTTTTTTGAAAAGTACTTTTGAGAAAAAAACACATAGAAGCACTTTTTAAAAGCTTGGTCAAACACTAATTGCTGCTCAAAATTACTTTTTAAATTAATTGGCCAAACACAAACTGCTTTTAGCCAAAAATACTTTTGAAAAGTACTTTTTTACTTTTTAAAATAAGCTATTTTTAGAAGCTTGGCCAAACAGGCTATTAGTCTCCTAGAATCTTAGCCTGGCTAGAATATACCTACTTACTTACACGTAGTAGGTCATAGTGGGCTAATTTATGTATCGCATCAAATGAGAACTTTAAATTTAGTCAATGAAAATTAAAAAAAAGAGTCATACTTTTTAAACGCCCTATAAAACAAAGCTTAAATCATCGCTTCAAATTAGATAAAGGGCTTTATTTTATATTTTCATGTGAAGGAAAATACACAATTTACAAGAACACATAGTTCTCTTAGGATTCTTCAATATTTGTTTTACTAGTTGATAGTGTAATCACATGTTAAGAATAGGGTGTACATGGACTGGGTTGGTTCGGATATTTTAAACATCAGACCAAACCAATTATGTCGGATTTTTAAATTTATACACCAAACCAAACCAATAAAATTCGAGTTTTTCAACCTCAGATTTTCTCGGGTTATTCGATTTTCTCGGGTTTTCGGGATTTTTTTCGAAATAGTCTTGATACAAAATATATAACTTTTACTTCAAATATTTCTTTAGTCCTACTAGTAAGATACAACTATATAATTAAGCTGTTTCATAAGAAAATAACACAAACTGTGAGAAGAGTGATGACATTGTATTAAAATATTCAACAAAAGATAATAAAATCGGTTAAAATAAATATTGCTAATTAATAAGCCATAAAGAAAATGATCATAATCTAAAAATACTAAGTCATGCTAAAATAAGTATGGCTAATAAGTGTTAATTACATGACAAGAAAAAAAACTTAAGTTATGTATTTTCACTCTCTAAACCAATTATGCAAAACTAAAGAATAAATATCCAACATTATTGTCATTCCTAGTGGTAAATTGAATTTCTTTTGTTAGTATTAGTGTTGAGTTGTCTTTTGTTAGTATTAGTGTTGAGTTGGTTCTGGTTTGGACTTTATATGAGTTATACCCATAAGATATAAAACTTATTAACATTCAAAATTCTAAGTTCAAGCTTGAATAATATGAAAATAGATTAAAAAAATTACGAAAAAGTTTAAAAAAATATTTATAAATTACTTTACAAATAAATATTTTTATATATAAAATTGAATACATATAATGTCAGGTTGGTTTGGTTCGGTTTGACTTTTTTTAGCTAAAACCAAACCAAACCAATTATGGTCGGGTTTTTTTTTCAACACCAAACCAAGTCAAACCAAACCACTGGTCGGATTTTTTTCTCGGTTTATCGGTTTGGTGCGGTTGATCAGTTTACTTTGTACACCCCTAGTTAAGAACACGAACTACACCATAAATATTCACAGTCTATGACGTACCTGAGTTCTGAGAGAAGAAGATTGCTCCATGAATAAAGTAGGAATCTTCCACAGAAGTTCTTCACCAAAAGAAGAAGAGAGTTTTTCTATTTTATATATTTCGAGAAGGAAGCAGAGGAAAAAATTAACTTGATTTCTCTCCAGAATCCTTTTTATTTTTTGACGAGATACACCTTTTAGGGACTTTTCCCAAAAGTTGTGTCTTTTCCCTTTTTTCATTTTATTTAATAATAATATATATATGGATTTGGGTTGACCCACATGGATGACCCAAATTTAAATTTCCAACACCATGAAAATCAGCCCCTTAAATTTAAGCAGGGGTATATATTTGATATCTAGTTTCTCATAACTTGACCAAACAAGTTATAAAATTCCCTGAGTCCATTTAAATAGTGCACTTAGGGGTCATCTGGTATATATATGGACCTGGGTTGACCCACATGGATGACCCAAATTCAAATTTCCAACACCATGAAAATCAGCCCCTTAAATTTAAGCAGGGGTATATATTTGATATCTAGTTTCTCATAACTTGACCAAACAAGTTATAAAATTCCCTGATTCCATTTAAACAGTGCACTTAGGGGTCATCTGGTTGCTGGTCAGGAAAGGAATTATTCATGTATTAAAACTAGCATAGTTAATATCAAATTGTTTGGTAGCTTTTTAATTGCATTGTATAAAATTCAGCACATCAAGTACGGTGTTTGAATATTATTTTACAATCCAAAATAACTAAAAACATGTATAAATTATGAGTCAATTTATATATTATTTTATGCAAGGTAAAAATTGAAATAGCTGATACTTGAATAACTAAATCATGCATAACTATTCCTACATAAGTAATCCCTACCTAACTAAACCTTGCATAACTATCCATACATTACTAATACCTGTATAACTCTAAGCATCGACCAAACGACTTTAAATCTTCTTTTGTTTCTGCGGCGGTATAATCTAAACATAGAAGGCTGATTTCTGCTTCCTCTTGTTCTTCTTGGATATGAATACGAAATTAGAATAGCTTCGTATATATTTTACGAATGAAATTTTCTAACACAGTAAAAACTTATATGCGCTACCGGCCGTTTACACCAAATCAATTCGAACTTCTTATGATTTAGTGAATTAATGAAGTAAGAATTCACATTAATTAATCATTGATTAATTGATACTGTGTATATGTAATGGGAAATGAAGACCAATGTTACGTGATAAGGAGATGTTACAATAAAAATGTGCAGGGAGGGATGCTTCGACAAAGTTTGTTGTAAGGTAACTATAAGTCAGTCCAATTCAAATTGAAAAAAAACAACAATTTGTTACTACGCCATGAACAAGCCTAATTAGGCAATTCTACCTTTCATGCGAGCCATGATCTCCAAATAAAGCATTTCGCAGCTCTCGAACAGCTAAGTAAATTATCAGGACGGTGAAGACAGTTAAAAAGATGGCTGAAATGAACCAAAACACCAAGACTTGGGTTGATGCATGATGGCCGGACAGTTTTTGTGACAGAAAGATAATAGCTAGAGAAGCTAAAGCGCCTGAGAATATTGCCAACGCCGTTGTTTTATATGGGAAGTTGTAAAAAATATTGCCGACGGTGAGACGATTTTGTCGATCGTTTTGCTCCATTGATTGAGCTAGCTAGCAAATTATGCTCGTCTGACTAGTGGGAGATAGAATAATGACTAGAAGAGATCACACACATAGTGTGAATAACTTAAAAGGTCTTTCAATTTTAGCAAATTTATTATTAAAGTCACTCATTTTTGTTTTGTATCAATAAGATCACTCAAGTTAGAGTGATATATCAACAAAGTCATTATAGCCAAAATGCTAAAAGAATATTTACATAAACCTCCCCTTTAATTTGATTTTGTTTAACTTACCTCTTTTGTGACTATGCTTACCTCTTATTTTAATTTTTTTTTGTTATAATTTTTTCAGCTAACTATTACTACTAATATAAGAAAATATAATTTAACTAATTTGTTCTTATGATATATTTTTTTGTTTAATTAATTTTGTGAATAATATTTTTTTAACAAAAATTATTTCCAACTCCCATTATTAGACCTTTTCCTTTTTTTTTTTTTTTTTTTTTTTTTTTTAAATATTGAAAAATGAGGGCAACTGCATGTGTGCCGCCTTGCTTCTTGAAGAATCATAATTTTATAGCTTCTCTCCAATAGTAGAACACAGTTTTTACTGCTACTCAGAAGCACCTTTTATTTTTTCGCCTAACACCTCAGATCTTCATAACAATATTTTTCTCCATATATTTTTTTTTTTGGCGTCTCAGATTTTGGCCAAAAAGGCCATTAAGCCTAAACGCTAAATCAACCGAGAACACCTAAAAGACAGTGAGAAATCCAAGAGTATCTACATTTTGATCAACATTCACCACTGAAATCAAAGAAAAAAAAATCGTCGTAGTTCGAATGGAGAAGGAGAAGAACAAAAATGTATGGAGCGAGGATTTACGTTTTTCAAAATTTCCGATTTTCGTTTCAAATCTGTTGACAAGATTTTAGTTTGTTAATTAACACTGATTTTGTAATTAGTGGATTGACCGCCACATCACTGAGGTTAGCTTCGTTGGATTTTGGAACTGTGATATATATGGACGTACATTTTGAAGTTATTTGAATGAAAGTATTTTTGCTCACTTCTAGATTAAATTAATATTCGAGTTAATTACACATAAGTCATTCTAATTTTCGACTGGGCATAGATTTTATTTTTGCTCACTTTCACATTAATATTCGAGTTAATTACACATAGGTCATTCTAATTTTAGTATTATTCTAAAACAATTACCCCTCCGCCCCTTCCCTTCCAGTTTACGTGATGGTAAATACAAAGCTAAGCTATTGTCTAACTTGATAGGAATTGAAATGTTCAGAAAAAATTAGGATTCAATCAAAAACCTATTTTAAATGTAATCTCCCAAGGACTAGGACTTCTATCCGAAACTCCATATATTTGCATATAGTAATTCCATAAATTAGTCTTTTAAAACCTAATTGACTTTGGCTTAGACATATCTTCTCCGGGAAATCCTAATTCAGTAAGGTAACGAAAATCATCCATCTTATATATATGAGGGTTACTTTACCCTGAGAAATCACCATTACTTATTTTCCTTCCTTCTAGTGTGGGTTATATATTACCATGAAGAGTTCCTCAGGTAAAAGGAGTACTAGATTATTGTTCGTGTGCGTAGAATCTGCTTGGTTTAATACAAAAAAGAATGGAAAATTCTATGTGAAAATTTTCATCGATGAAGACCCGTTACAACACTTAGCAGCAGTGACACCCCAATCTAAGAAAACCAAATATTCCTACACTGCTACATGGAACTCAAAGTTCGCACTCATTGGTCCAAAAGAAAAGGAAAGGGTAATTTGTCTTCGTTTCAAGGTGTTTAAGGCGCGTACTTTCTTTCCCGACTCTTTAATAGGAGTTGCAACATACAAATTGGAGACCCAACCCAAGAGTATTAACTGCGTTCGCAACAAGAAAAAATTCTTATTCCTCCTGAGTAGAGGTGGCAAAATGGGTTAAAAATATGGTTATCGCGTATCCAACCCATTTTAAATGGGTTTCTATCCATTTAATATGGGGTCAACCCATATTATCCACTTAAAATATGGGTAAATTAATGGGTAAAATGGATAAAACCCACAACATATAGAGTGTGTTTGGTATGAAGGAAATGTTTCCAAAATTGTTTGGTTGGTCAAAATGTTTTGGAAAATATTTTCTCTAGAAAACAAATTCCTTAAACACCCCCTCCCTACCCCCACCCCCACCACCCCCACTACCTACCTCCCCACCCTATAACCAGACCCACCCCTACCCCTATCACCACCTACCCCCAAGGGCCTCTTACCTCTCACCTCCCTACCACCACCCCTATCTCTCAACTTTGCAAAACTAGACATTTTGTGAAAGTAGTAACTTTCAAAAAATAGCAACTTTGCAAAAGTAATCACATTACAAAAGTCCTTTTTAGAATATTACTTGCGAAAAGTAGCTACTTTTCAAAATAGACGTTTTGCAAAAGTATTCACTTAAGAAAATAGTCACTTTGTAAAAGTAGTCATTTAGAAAATAGCCACTTTGTGAAAGTAGATACTTTTTAAAAATAATCACTTTTTGAAAGTAGTCAATTTTCATGAATAGTCATTTTGTGAAAGTAGTTACTTTAAAAACTAATCGCTTTGCAAAAGTAGCCATTTTTAAAATAGCTTCTTTGTGAAAGTATTAAAATAACCATTTTTGAAATGTGCCATTTCCAAGATAGTGGTCAATTTTGTAAAGTAGCCATTTTTTTAAAGTGACACAAAAATGGCTACTTTTGTAAAGTGGCCATTTTTTGAAAAATGACAAAAAAGTTGCTTATTTTTGCAAATTTGCATTTTCGGTCGTTTTCCAAGAAATAAATTTTTGCAAAAATAACCATTTTTATGTCACTTCATAAAAATGGTCAATTTACAAAAATAGCCATTTTTTGTCACTTCTAAAAAATGGCTAGTTTACAAACATAGTCACTTTTTGGGGTTGTCTTCAAAGTACAAAGTAGTCATTTATGAAATAGACTCAATGGAGTTGGGATGGGTAGGTGAAGATAGTGCGTTCGGGTGATCGTTAGGTACTCGATTTGGTTGGGGAGTGGGTGGTGGGGGGTGGGGGTTGGGTGGATATTTTTCCAAAAAGATTTTCTTTGAGGTCGTGTCATTCAAAAGGTTTGAAGTTCTATTCTTCCCACAAATGTTGAGGTGCAACTATGTACTAGGGATTGGATTTGTGGACAAAATGGTAAATTAATCTTCTCCATATTGGCTACATGAAGCCAACATCTTTGAAGTAGCTTTGGATAATATGGATATTATGGATATCCATATTATATTATTTTTTAACCGTGTTAAATATGGGCGGGTCGGATAACTGATCCGTTTTTTGTCAACCCATTTTCGACCCGACCCATATCCGACTCGACCCACCCGTTTGCCACCCCTACTCCTGAGCATAAGACTTGCACAAGTCTTGAGATTTGTCAAAATAAGGTCTCAAAAGGAGCGTTGGATGTAGAGATGGTAGTGAGAGAGAATATATCAATCGGTGGTGATGATGATTACTTTGTCGTCAAATTTGAAGATTTTATGATGCCAAGGCTCCAATAAGAGATCCCAAGATTAATATACTAGCTAGGATACTCGTCTTGCATCAATTAATTAAGAGCTTTTTCAAGATTAATAGATTTTTTTTTATTTTTTTTTTTTATGATTCTTCATATACTGTTGTTCTTATTATATTATTTCTTATATTCTCAACGATAAAGTTGTCTTCGTGTCACCTATAGGTCAGGGTTCGGGCCATGAAAGCAGCCACTGATGCTTGCGCTATGTGCCGTCCTGCTAATGAAGGATGATTTGTTAATTGTGTTCAGTTTCTCTTGATCTTCTTGGAGACCTTTCTTTTTTCTCTGAAAATTCGCAGTTCCCGGCCCTCGAATGAGTAACCAATCTCTTTGCGCTAATTGTGTAGTAAATAACTGCAACTGCAACCACCTTCCTCTGTTATACAAGACTTTCAAAATAAGTACTCATTAAAATTAGATCAAAAGCAACGTCCTTGCCGCTCTTTGACACTACCATTGTGCTCTACTTTAACTTCCTTTAACCTGTGACAAGCAAGCATATAATAATTCGTCACAAATTTAACAAAATCAAATCTTTTGTTGGTATAGAAAAGAAGTTTGTGTTTGAATAGTTTTTTCAATGATTATTTCTAAGTGTACAGTTACAATAATAAGAAAAAGACATACAGATATACTATTGATACAGAGGCGAATCCAGAATTTCATGAGGATGGCTTCACCATTGCTTTAAGATAAGATATAATTTTTTAGGAGGACATCGACTTCCTGAGCAAAAGATAATTAATTAAGGGTATCGCACCCTTCCAAATTTGTAATAACATAGAGGAATCACACCCCTTTCGCATTCAAAAATAAGGGAATCACACCCTTCCAAATTTGTAAAAAAATACACTCCTTTCGCATTAAAAAATAAAGGAATCACACCCTTCCAAATTTATAATAAAATAGAGAAATTACACCCCTTTCGCATTCAAATATAAGGGAATCACACCTTCCACATTTATAATAAATTAGAGGAATCACACCCCTTTCGCATTTAAAATTATAGAGAAGTGTTCATTACCGTCTATAGAGCTCGAAATTTAATGCAAATACGATCCAAGAGGTCCAAAACTTTACAGCCGCAGTGCAAATGGTACTTCTCCTTCGAAACAAAATGATGACTCCAACCTAAAATTGAAAATTTGTCAAATTCCTTAAAACCCATAAACCCCAAAAACCAAAAACTCAAAAAAACCAATAAAATTCAGAAACCCAAATTCAAGAATCAATAAAAAGACCAAAAGGGTGTTCGAAATTCGAAATCAAGACTTACCAGACACTTGTTGTTCTGAGAGATTTTGTTTTGGGATTAGAGAATAATATTATTATAGAGAATAAATATGGGAATGGAATAAATATGGGAATCGAGAATAGATTTTGCCTTTTGAAACTTGGGACTCTAAGTTTACTTGATGGATTTTGATAGGTTCATTGCTGGCTTGCAGCTTAATTAGCTATCAACTATGGGTTTCTAAGTTTCTTGATTGTCATGACTCATGAGTTCATCGTTGCAGTGCAGCCATGGAGGTTTTTTTTTCTTTTTTACTTTTTGGGACTTGGTATAATTAGAATTAAAGGAAAGAAAAGTATATGATGCAATATGAAGTAAAAATATTTTTTTACTTGAGTAATAATATAAAAAGGAAGGTAAAAAGGTAGCTTTAGAAAATAATAGCAAAAATTAAAAAAAAAATTTAAGCCGGGGATTGAACCCGTGACCTTGAGAATACAAAGATAACCTTTGACAAGTGCTCCACTCAACATATTATATGATAATGTATTCACTTAGTTAATATTAGATATATTTTCAGAATTATATACATAATCTATCGAGATTAGTCGAGTGACCATGTGTTCACATGACCCAAAATTTACACACAAATTTGCCCCTGGATGCAGACTACATCCTACCCTCATGTTCTGGTTGTATTTTATTTATTAGTTAATCAACCCACGCTTTGCGCAGTGAAACAATTTTGTTAATGTAAATTTTGGTAACTAAAATAAAAAATAAAGTTGTGTAATGTAAGTAAAAAATAAGTTATATAATGTAAGTCATACAATAATTATATTGCAATTCTAAGCATGTCGAAAAAAATACAAATAACCAAAAATTTCAAATCAAAGGTCTAAAAAAAATAGCAAATAAATCACTATAAATAAAGCATTACCTATATTATTTTTTGTAGTTTTATAAGACAAAGTTCTCATCAACGCCCGTTCGCTTGGGGAAAAATTATGTAATGTGAATTCTTGCCTTCCTTTCTAGTAAAATGTTGTTCATAAACAATATTCATTAATATGAATTATATTGTTTATTAGTAGTAATTAGAAGTGAAAAGTGACCATATATATATATATAGTTAGTTAGTTAGTTAGAGACTTTTAGTGTTGTAATTTTAATGTTGTTCATAAGCATTACTCCTACTAATTATTGCAAGTAGTATTTGTTAGTAGTTATACTTGAAGACCTTTTGAGATTTCAAAAATAAAGTTGACAAAAAAAAAAAAATAGAAATGACTAAGTACAATTGTCATTTTAGATAAGTGTCATGCGGCCTTCTATTTCATCATTTTTTTCACCCTTGAGTTTCTCTGTCATTTTACTAATTACACTCTTAGGTATTTCATTAGTTAATTTTTTTAACTCGATAGATAATACATCACAAATTATAAACTTATGCGAGCACATCCGGATCCGCAATAATTTACTGATTTCAATTAAATTACTATTACATTCAAGTATCCATACTGTTCTTTCATTATTTGACATAGTTGCTTTATTATATTTAACAAAATCAAAGAAAAAAATATTTTCTAGCATTTTTTTTTCTCTAATCCTCTATCTTATTTTAAGAATTCCAAAAGATATTTTCTTGTAACTTGTGGTACCCTTTGTATTTGAAGCTAATGTGGTTCTACACTTTTGCTCTTAAGCAGAAAATGATCACATTCGGGCTTCTACTTCATTTGAACTTAATAGCCAGAGCTTTTCGGAAAAAACAAACACTCATGTACGCTTACTATCATGGCACCATCTTCTTACCGCCAAATTTCTATCATGACTAAAGCCTAAAGTAACGATATACAAACTAATATACATTAATAAATTAGCTTATGGTTTCACCTGTTGATGGAGGAGGAAAGCTCATACATTTCGAGTTTCCCATTTTCTAAAACCGGGTATCAACTTGACACTGGAAGATGATCTAGCAAAGAGAATAAAATCCACTTGTGTGTACCATACTATAAACATCACGAAGAAAAGTATAAAAAGTTTGGAGTGGCTTAAATAGAGAAGTATTATACTCATCAAAGGGAATTTTCAAACAAAAATCATGAATTTTTGGTCCCTTTTTTGTCTGGCTGCTGGAGTACTTTTGCATTGACTCATTCAATTTTTTCCCAATAACATGTTCTTCTGATGCAGAATATGAGTTTGATGAAATTCCATTAAATGATTTCGATGAATCTGTTGTAGAACGTAAGTACTTGTGCTCTGTAAACTGGATTCATCCATGCCACGTTCATTGTTATTCATAACAATTACCTGAAATCCATGATAAGCGAAGTTTGGCTAAGTGATGGAATACAGATTTCACATGGTGAGCCACTCACTTTGCAAACCGAAATGTCAGGCAGCATACTAAAAAGTCAAACCAAAGGAGCAAATATATCAGAAAGGGAAAAGACAGCAATGTATTTTGAAGTTAATTAAACTACATACTATCAGCTAAATTATGAAATTTGAGTTCGTTTCTGAACAATTATTCTGGACAGGCCAACCTAAAATATGATAGTGCCGCAAGTAATCTAAAATCCGACATAGATAGATTTATATTTATTTTATGTTTAAAATTTAACTAAATAAATAAAAACTTAATTAAATCCTTTTTAAACAAGTATTTAAATCATTTCTATACTATAATATTATATAATTATTAAAATGAATCCTGCTATAACTTTTTTTTGTAATTTGATACTCAAAATCAATTTGTGAAAACAAAACACAATCAGTTTATCAAATTTTAAAAGAAGCACTTCCCAAATAACTTGGCCAAACACGATTTTCTTTCTTCAAAAGTACTTTTTGATAAGTTACTTTGAAAAATGTACGCATTAAAATAAATAATTTTTAGATGTTTGATTAAACAAGCCCTCTCTCCTTTGGGCTTTAATCTTTGACTCCAATCAACTCTTCTGACTGCTAGGGATTAAAAAAAATTTGGGGAAAAAAATCATAAAATGCACATCTAACGTCACCCATAAGGCTTTAATTTAAGGATAGTAAAATTAACTGTGAAAATATGATCCGCCTAATTTATTTATTTATTTATTAGCTCAATCTAATTTGATTTGACAAATTCAGTACATATAAAATTGGGCAGATTTTGGCTAAAGAACCAATATATAATTCAGATTGACCAATGAAAAATCTTGTCAAAATATTTTCACATTATCTTTTGTTTAATATGTGACAATTTACTTTAAACTTTAAAAAAATCCATTAAACTTAAAGAATTCTCACCATTAGGTCCTTTTCATGCCCAAATTATTTCCATGGGATCGGGCCATATAAAGCCTTAATTCTTGCAAAACCCTCAATCTTACTTACATCTCCGGCAGTCTAACGGTATGTTTCTGTTATAATACGCTACTCTCCTTTGTTTTCTTTATTTCACTCTATAATAATCTTTCCTTTATTAATGTTTCGATCTCTACTTTTATGGAGAAATGTAAGTTTTTTAGGTATTAAAAGAGACAGCAACAACAATTTGACTTGTTCATTTATAGATTTTGTGTTAATATTGAAGAAATCATTCTACTGCTGAAAATTCATTTTGTACTTTGGTACAAATGGAACTTGTTACCTTTCCTATCGAAGCAAATTGTAGAAGAATAAGAAAAAGAGTTAATAAAAAAGAAAGAGCAAGGTGTGGTTTTTTTAGCTTTCCTCTATATTTGTGTCATCATCAACTTCATCCCTGTAATTCATGTAAACCAGAAAACTTTAAACACTTCAGATTTTGTAGTTTGGCATAATTTATTGGCTCATTACATGATATCGAAAATGGTGAATGATAGACTTTTATGATCTTTTTAGAACATATTGTATATACAGAAATTGAGACTTGAGAAAGACTTGAGAAAGGAAAATGATTATATCCTCATCATTTGAACTTAACAGTGTCATGCAAATTTATTCCGTTTATTGTGTTACTTTGCTTTTTCCTGGGGGCTCTAGTTTGATGCTCCACTAACTAAATAAAGAGGTCAGAGAACATTTCATATGTAGTGATTGGAAGTTGGTATTCTGCTTCTTTATATGTTGTTCATCTTGTCTCGAGTGTGTGGGTCTCATGGATTATTCAAATTGAGAATTCCCTTTTGTGTTGCTTATCAGAAAAAGAAAGATCCTTTATTTTTTGCTTTTACATTTATTAGCAAAATCCATTTTTCTTATTCTCCAAATATTTAAGAATCTGGACTTCTTATATTTTCGACTTCACTTGTGCTAATAAGAAAACGACTTAACGTGTTAGTTTCATACTTTGTTTCGCTTCAATGGGCGAATCTCTTGGTTGAGTTTGCTTTAATCATTTTGTTGCAGATGGGCAGCTTGTCTTAGTTTTGGATTCTCCAAAAGTTAATGCAAATCATTTTGTGATTCAGGTAGTTGGTTGAATCAAGAGGAGACAAAAGATGCCGCTTTATGATTGTATGTTTTTACTGAAACCGCACATAAAAAAGGAGGCGCTGATGGACCTTGTCACAAAGGTTGGGAAGCATGTTTATAGAAAAAATGGCGTGCTTACAGATTTAAAGTCATTTGGTACTGTTCAACTCGGGTATGGCATTAAAAAACTGGATGGCAGATACTATCAGGTCTCTCTCTACTATCCTTTTAATAATGTCATGTTTACCTTTTTCCCCGATAAGTGAGTGATTTATCTCAAAAGCATCAAAAGCAGAATGCAATCCATAAACATTTGACTATAGAAGTAGCAGAGTCAGGAAAACACTAGCTGATTTCTCCCTACTCCAAATCTTTGATAGATAGGGTTACCTGGTACCTGTGCTGGTGAGAGGTAGCAGGTACCCGGTGGCATAGTCGAGGCTCACACAGTCTTTCCCTGACAACCACGGTCATCAAAAAAGCATTTAACCATAGAAGTCTCCAAAATTTGAATTTATGCCAGAAAAAGTTCCGAAGGGGCTATTAACAGTCTCATCTAGTAGCAGAGACAGAACATTTTAGCCCCATCCTCATTTTTCTGCCGCTTCCCGTTATCTCTGTGCATGATAAACTTAATAAGCTTCTAAGTTTGTGACAATGACCATGCTTATTTCTTTCCATGATGCACCTCCGGGACCTTGGGTTGACCTTCCTCTTTTATAACTTCACAAAGGAGTCAATAGTTTTAGTTCAAACTTCTGTTGTCGGTATTGTGATTATTGTTACTAAATTTCAAGATGCTGCATGTTTTTAGGGTCAACTAATGCAAATGACAGTGATGACACCACCCAGTTTTAACAATGAGCTGCATTACCTGAATAAAGAAGACCGCCTGCTTCGATGGCTTTTGGTTAAGCATCGTGACATCAAATTTGGGTTGGACTTTTTGGGTGAAGATGATGCTCAGACTGAACTAAGAAAGTTCAGGAGCAACATCTATGAAAGTGAGGAAGAAGAGGAAGAAGATGATGATGATGATGAATATAGTGTTGATGATTCTGAGAGGAAGTCAGTCTAGAAAACTTATGAGTTTCACTATAAGCTGATCAGGTGCAACCATAACTCAAACTGGAGGAAGAAAAAAAGTCCACAGTGGAGGTGGAGGGTTTAAACCCCATCAGTAGCATAGTATCCATTCCCCTTTCCCCTCCCCTAATGTAATAAAAAAGGTTCTTTTTTTAATTTTTAAACCTATAAGTTAATGCATGGCTGAAAGTAATAGTAGATCAGTAGAATTGATAAAATTTCTCGCACCGTCTGTTGGTCTTTACCGTGACTCAATTTTTGCTGCCACCTTACATCACCAATCAAGTATGTTTTTTAATCTTGATTATATTTCCTTTGATATTTGATCTTGGAGTTCTTTTTCCTATCTAATATTAGTCAGTCTTGTATATGATTCTATCCTCTTATGGGTTGTGGTAATCAGAGACAATTGTTTGTCCTATAACTTTTTGGTTGGTGCAATACCTCTGTGATAGATAAAGTATAGGTTTAACGAATTTGAAAAGAAAGATTAAAATTTAACAACATCGAAAATTAAAAATGTTGGCAGTTGCGAATATAGCTGAACATCTTACAACTCAACATATAAATATGGCTGAACGTCTTACAACTCAGATTGCAGCTGAATATCATCAACTAAAAGCCCATTGTTAATGTGAATTGATATCGATGAAATCAGCAGTTCAGGTCCGGAAAATAATTTCTCTTTGGTCACTAAAGTTTTGTGAAAGATGAAATGATGGTCGAAACAACATAGATCGATAAAGAAATCAACGACCAATCTATATATGTAGGTATGTTACACTCTTTTTATGTTCAGTAGATCAATTTGGGACTCCTGTACAAATCTACATTCGCAATTACAATCAGAATCTCACCAGTGATCAACACCCAGAAGACAAACAAAGTAAGAAAACTCAAACTAACAGTTAAAAAATCAGAGCGCCATGAGAAATGGAGCTCGAAGCCATCAACGAGTATTTCCAACTCAAATATGGACTTGACATTTTTACAAGATAGAAGATATCAAGTTACGTGTGAAGCTATAAGTTCTAGATGGTCTAGGTGAAAAATCAAGACCAAACATCTCCTTAGGAGCTTGTCCTGGCTTCATCAATCCAGTTAATTTTGCTACCAGGTAAGCACTATCTGCAATGTGATTCATATCATTTGTCTTGTTCCACAAACGCTGAGCCAACTGGAACCTCCTAAGTTTGCTATTGATCCGAATTCCCCACTTAAGGTACAGGCTTTCTCGTTCTTCTTCCGTTAGCTTCCTTGACATTTGCTTGCGCAGCATCCGTCTCTCTTGTCGAAGGTCTTTCATGCTGTTTCACAAATCAAACAAGTTACTAATCCGTCCAAATTTCATTTCCTTAGTATCTAGCGTCTTTTGATTTTGCATTTAACATGCCAAGTACAGACTGGTGTGTTAAATGCAAAGATGTTGCCTGTCATCATGCTTTAGGTACAAAGATAGTGCAAATGTGAATGGCTGTGTGATAAAAATATTCTGCCCAAGGAAATATTATAGTTTCTTTTCCTTACAATTGTTAATGTTTTCAGAGCCGGATGTTAGTCGATTACCTTTGTGCAAGGGACAAAGTCCTTCCATTGACCACCGTTTTCTCTCCATGCGAATATATGTCGTTGAGGAAGGTTAGTCTTCTGATCTCTACCTCCATATATACAGCATCCTTAGCATCACCTTGGAAAAGAAGGAAGAAATATGTTCTGTGTACGAGGGAAATGTTGCAAACATTCCAAAGTTCAATAATCTCTTTCTGTAGCATCTTGAACTCTGAGGGCCAGCTGCGAAGACTTTTCAGATCATCTTCTATTGGGTCCAACCCGACATCTTTGACACACTTTGACGATTTAACATGCTCTAGTTCAGCCTCCTTAACCAGTAGAATACAAGCACATATTAGTCATAAATAATCTTGGTTCCAATTTAAAAAGTGCACATAAGCCCAAGGAATGTAATCCGATTCAGGGTTTTATTTATATTTTTTCAAGTCACATGACATGTATAACCTTTTCATTCCATGAACATCAACCATGAAAGAAGAGTGTTCATGTGAAAGTCTCAGGGCCCTATAACTATCGAACATGAAGAAACTCCATCCAAAAACTGAAGCATATAAATTTCGTCATCCTTGAGAAGAAACTCCATGAATGACTGGAATTATGAACAGCTAAGAGACTGAAGATATATGAAAAAATGCTTAAAAAGACAAGTAGAGAGAAGAAAAAGATAATACTCACAGGACACTCTTTGACCTCCTTTTCATATAGAAGCTCATCCGTTTCATCCGTCCTTGCATCACATGCATCATCTACATCCTTGATGTTCTCATTAGCTGTATCTTCCCCTTTTGACACTTCTTTGACATCAGTCTCGCCATAAAAGGTGGAATCTTTCTCTTGAGAGTCCTTGACATCAGAGGTAAAGTTCTGGGGAGAAATTTTGATTTGCCAACACTCTGGTCTTGCATTGACATTTCTTTCTAACCGAGGTGGTGGAGTATTTTCATTTTTGTTGAGTTCCTTAAAACATGGAGAATATAGATCATCCAATAGGCTAGCTTTACAGCTTCTACTTCTATACAGTTTCAAGCTTCTTGAGCCTGGTGAATCGCAAAGGAGCTCACATGGTGAAGATAAATTTGCTGGAGACCGAGCGTCAAATGTGTGCACACAATTCGACTCTTTCTCTTCCTTCAATGGCAATGGTACTGACTCTCTATTGTCTGCGAACTTTGGCGATTCAAGGGTTTGGGAATCCTTTGAGGGAAGTGATAATGGTTCTTCATTAGATTTCCTTTCTTCCTCAAAAGATGATAACAACACAAATTCTTGGTCTTCTTTACAGGGCGACAATGCGAATTCTCCATTTTCCTTGACTGAAGGCGGTATTAATCGTCCATAGTGGTCCGCTGGAGGTGATATTGTTCCCTTATCAGATTTTTCTCCATTTTCTGCTGTAATGTCAGCAATAAATCTACTGCTTTCTTCAGGAGATGGAAAATTGGATTCTTGTTTCCCCTTCATACTTGATTCCTCGGTTTCAATGCAATGAACTTCCTTGAATAGGTCTTCTGAAGTTCCATTACTTTGTTTTTCAATCTCATCCCATCCTTCACATGAATCACTTTCACTATAATTTGAACTGCGGGCTAACAACCTTGGAGATGAACTGTTATGCAAAAGGTTTTCTTCAAACTCTGGCACGCGTATAATTTGGTCCTCAGAACTACTCCTGCTATGCCCATCTGAACATGTTCTAATATCAGCATCTATAGATGGAGTATCTGACAAGATGGACACTTGCATTGGGCTTCGATAATCTGGTGATCTCCGCACACGCAGATTTGGGTAGTTTCCTAAACCAACCTGTAATGTAATAAGGTGCCTTTAGCATCAGGAAGCAAATACATAGACAGTAAATAACAGTGTAAGTAGCATATATACCTGCAACAATAAACTTGTGTCGTCTCCAAGCAGTTGTCTCATGTCTCTAACTTGGGTCTGAGCAATGTCACGCTGCATAGTTAAGTCCTTCATCTCCTTCTCCATCTACAAAAGAGATGGCAAAATGATCAAGGGTCCAGGTGTCAAGTGTCAACCCGGTACAATTGAAAAATAGCCAGGTAAAAGTTTCCAAGAAAATTAGATTTTTAATCCAACTCAATAAGGATAAGAGATACTCAAAAAGCATGTCGGGTGTGAAATATTACTTGTTTCAGTTTAAGGAAATGACTAGAGGTTAAACACTAAAACTTCCTAGTTATATGAAGATCACATCTTCCATAAGCAGAAAAATTTAGATGCTAGTAAGTTTGCATCTACAAATTTTTTGTACCTTCAATTATCCTACTTACTTTGACATAGTACATATTTATTCCTACTTACTTTTACATAGTACATATTTATATCTTTGTTTACTACAAATACAATTATACCAATTTGCTGACACCTGTCACCATGTTATGGGGACAGACTGTCCATCTCTCTCTCTCTCTCTCTCTCTCTCTCTCTCTCTGAGGAGGAGGTGAGATGGAATAAAATTGTCACTTCTCTACGGTGAGGAAACAAGTGAAAGTGCCTAAAACAATAGGAAATCACAACTTGGAAAAGCGGTGACAAAGTTCCGCAAGTGAGAGAGGCGAATTAATGAACTTTAAAGATATAAATCAAGCAAATACATGTGATCATCTGTGAAGATGCAGTACCTGTTCTATTTGCTTGTTCTTCTCTCGCAGTAATGCTTCATAATCTGAAGGGAATAAAGAAGTTCTAGGACTCCTTAACTCACTCTCCAGTCTCGCCAACTCCCTCTGCAAATGCTTCACTAACACTTTATCTGACACGACAACATTCACTTGGGCAGTAGTAGTTACTTCCTTGGCACAACTTGCAAACAGAAGAGTATTCCTCGATTGCTCAACATGACTCCGTGCAGGGCTCATTGTACAGATGATAGCACTTCTGCCATTGCCACCCAATGATGGTTGCAGTATCCTAGTTAGCTTTGAATCTCGGAAAGGGATGTGACCATTTCTACCCTTGCTGTATTAAATTATATAACAACTTGCATTAGTGTCAATTTCAATTTCCTACTAGATGAGAAGTGATCTGGCGAGGTATTTAATGCTTAAATTTATGAGCATTTTGAATATCCTTGGTCTTTAGGCAGAAAACCGAAGTTTGATGTAAAGGCAATGTAAGAGGATGAATTACATGCTACGGTGCTGAATGTAATGCCTGACATTAAGTTCCAGCACTACAATAATAAGTTTGCACCAGAACACATGAACTCTTACGATAATTATACTGCACTAGCTTAGAAGGGCAGCAAGGAAACTAAACAACCTTAGCTTGCGTATAACAGTGCCCAAAGTCAGCAAACTGCGATTTATGTGACAGCCCTCTTTCAGCCTTGTGCCAGCTGACAATGACTGAGATGCACGCTCACTTCCAGCTAAATCGACAAAATTCTGTGTTTCATCGAGGAAAATAAAGCTGATATTAGTATGATGTACAATCAAAAAGCACGATCAATATCAACTATCTTCCCAAAATACATTGTCGTACCACAGTAGCTGAAAGAGTACTGGAGTTTTCCCTGCCTAAATACTCCCGAGCAGAACTTTCAATTGTCTGCAATAAGTTATGTGTCAAAATTTTAATCTTCTAAAAACTAATACTAGCTTTTTAGCCAGTTGCACAAGACTAATATTAAGTTTATTTTACCAGTCTCATAATTTGGTGAGATCTGGAGCTAGTCTCATTGAGCGCAGTCTCCCCTATCTGTCTCTGATCTGCAAAAGTTAAACCAACATCAATCAACTACTTCTCAAACTCAAACTACTTGGAAACGGCTATACTCCTCTGTATCCATTCCGCTATTTGAGGCCAATTTCATTCCAATACTAAATAAATCAAATCACAGATGCGTTTTGGACGCCAAAGATAGTCTTTCATTCCTTACCTTCGCAAATAGAAAGAAGCTGACTCACATGGTTCCAGTCCCTCAGTGTTTCCTCAGTGAGTTTCTCAACAATTGTCCCTCTCTGTCAAAGTTGCTATATGAGATTAGTTATGTGTCAAAATTGTAATCTTCTAAAGGAGAAAAAGACAAAGAAAAGGATGACAAAAAAAAAAAAAAAAAAAAAAAACTAAATTTTATTGATCAGATAACTAACCTCAGGGTCATCTAGAAGTCTAAGAGGAGTGCTATCTGTACTAAGGAGATCTCTGACAGATTCATTGTAAATCTCCATAGCAGAGAACTTCAAAATAAAGTCTCTCTCTGTGTGCTACAAGTAGTAGTATAACTGGATACTCAGTAAGCGAAGGGAAAAGCCTCGGAAGATAAAAAATGAAAACACTATAAACAAAACAATTGATCATAAAGTAATACGCGCTTACCTTCTGAACGTATTCGTATATATCTGCTATGGCATATTCAGTTATACCAGTCATCGTAAATGTCTTTCCACTGCTCGTTTGTCCATAGGCAAATACACTTGCTAGCATATACATAAATGGTTTCAGATCAATAATACAGGACATGGACTTCTACTTAGATATTCAAAGAACTAAAAGATGGAAATACTGAACAATTCAGACACAGATGACAATTTAGAAATGGAAAACATTTTGTTTTCTTACTCACAATTGAATCCACTAACAACAGAAAGAGCAACATCTTTAGCAGCTTCTTCATACACCTGTCTTGTTGAGCAATTAGTCCTAAATACCCTGTCTGTAAGCAAAATCATATCCCAAAAATAGAATAATGTCAACCCATATAACTATAAGGTACAATTCATAAACATAACAATATGTAATATCCAAATTTGGCAAAGCAAGACTTTTTGCATATAGTTGAACTTAAATAACAATTAAGAAAAATAAACTTAGAAAGTCCTAATTAACAGTTGATGCAAATAAAGTAACAGCAGATTTACCAAAAATGGGTTGTTGAATTTCATTAAATAAATTTTTTACCCATGAGGAAAACTAAATAATGAATGAACTAGCAATAAGTAAACAAGAAATGCAAATTACAATACCTCCAAGTAAATTACACTTTACCAAAGATCACAAAAAAGAAGCAAATTTAACAAAATATGAAGACTAAAATGAGGAATAACAATATGTAGAAATAGATTATTAATTACCTAATTACTTACCAAAAGTATAAGCAGAGGGATACATAGAGCGTTCAGACACAGAAAGATTAACATTCTTGTAAATAATGGTAGTGTCATTAATACACTCCCAATCTGAAACATCATTTCTTAAAATCTCTTTATCATTCAAAGGCCTCAACCTCACCGACACTAAAATTCTTTCTCCACGGCCACCACCCTCCTTTGCCACCTCATCACCAGCCTCCATTGTAACAATTCAAGATTATGCATAAAATGTCAAACAAGTTAGTATAATATATACTATTCTATTTTTCTGGGGTTGCATTTTCTTTCTTCAAAGAGATGTAAAGTGTAGGCATATTTTGGTGCACTTCATGATCATATTGTGTTAATTGAAGCAGATGAGTGAGTCAATGGAACTTGAATAATAGAGGGAGAAGGGAGTTTATATTATGGGTCTAAGTGTTTTTTGTCTCATGCATTTATGGGTTTTTTTCTTGTGCTATATTTGGAGTTTTAAGTATTGTTTGGATGATTATGGGTTAGCTATGGTCCCCATTTACAGTCTGTCAGTCTCTGTCTTGATTCTTATGAATGTTCCTTAACCTTTGGTTTTCACAACAAAACCAAGGATTAGGTTCAGAATGTCACGCATTAATATAAAAATATACTCCTTCCATCCAAAAAAGATTGTCCTCTTTTTAACTTGACAAAAAGTTTAAGAAATAAAGGAAGACTTTTGAAATGTGTGGTTCAAAACAAGTTCTTTATATTTGTGTGATCGATCAGAATCATCTCATAAAGTTAAATTGTTTCTAAATATAAAAAGAGGACAATCTTTTTAGGATAGACTAAAAAGGAAAGGAAGACAATCTTTTTGGGACAGAGGGATTAATACTCCCTCGGGTCCATATTAAGTGGTGTTTTACTTTTTAATTTAGTTTAAAATAAGTGGTGTTTACTTAATCAAAAAGTTATATATTACCAGGTGGAGCCCTTTTCCGAACCTCCTAACGCGAAATATTTTATGCACCAGGCTGTCACTTTTTTGTTTCTCTACACCTGGGAAAAGGTGGAATTCTTCTTCCGTCAGGGTCGTTTTCAGGAAAGTTGATTTGATAGTTTTTATTAATGAAAAATAAGCACCGGCCATTTGACAAAATCTCTGTTTAGTTTCTACATTGTTTGGAATATGAATCTCAGAGAGAAGAATAAAGAGACAGAAAATAAACAGAATTAAAAAAATATTTAAAAATAAGTCGAAATTAGAAGGGAAAGAGTTTTTTTTTTTTTTTTTTTTAAAAAAAAGAACAAAAGTGTCTTTCATCTTTTTCAATGTTTGGTTGATGCTGCCACAGATGAAAAGATAACAGTGCTGAGTTTCTATTATTATTTTGGTTTCCTTTGTTTTTCCTTCTTTTCTTTAATTTTTTTGCTTTGATGGATTTTTTTTTTCTAATTTACATTGCGAACTTAACAACCAGATCCAACAACAGCTTAACTAATTTAATGATCTTTTTTCTCTCTTTGTCATTTCATTAAACATCATTTCATTAAACATCAACTAATCGGTGGTTAATTGTTGTTGTACAGGTTAGATCCCATTGTAACCGGTTACCAAATTAACGTTAATGGATTTCTTCTTTTTCAATTAAATGATTTTCGCCCTGGCTCAATCAATTCGGTGAACAGACCATTTCATTAGATAAAGGTCAAAACTCAAAACTAATAAGAATGGCCTCTAAATTCTTGCCTAAGTTTATTTTACAAGAAAATAATAAATTAACTTGTATAGCATTTTCTTGTTTGAATTAAAGAAAGATAGGCTGGCATTAAAGGTGAACAGTCTTTATCAGCTTAAACTTTTGGTTACTTGTAGAAGCAATGCCAAGCACAAAATTAATATGGAGTTCAAAGAGAAATTTTAGAAATACTATCGCATTATAAATTTATAAGATATTTGAAATGTCAAAAGATCAAAAAAAGGAAGAGAATTGTGGGGCTTTGACTTGGAGCTTAAAGGCACGCTTCTTATGTTTATTCTTCAAAGTCTATCTCATCCCGCGTTTGATTCTCATGGGCTGAATTCGTGAATGATAAGTAAGGCTTGCTCTTAAACGTATTTGTCAATTTTTGGACATTTATTTATCATATAAAGAATGTTTACCGGTCGTCGGGTAGGAGATTTTTGATTAACATAAATTGGGTTTAATATTTTCTAATTTCTGACATAAAAAATCAAGTGTTACGTCATTAAAGAGTAGTCTGGATATATCACTTTCTGGCTTGAGTGACCTTATGGATGGAGTAGCAAAAGTTAAGTGACTTTTTGATATAAAAGAAAGAAAAATGACATTTTGAGTTAATAACAAAAGTTAAGTGATTTTTCTAATACAATGTAAGGGATTTTATTCACTTATTTTCAATAATTGAATAACTATTTAAGTAATCAACTCGATTTAAATTGGATGTCAACTTTGGCCCTCTCAACGTGTGGGAACTGGAAACTAGTTATTATAAGTAATGTCTTTGTAACTTTCTTCTTAACTGGGCAATTAATTTCTTGTGCTTACATATTACATTGATATTTTATATTCATTTTCATAAAAGCATGGGACACCTCTATAAACACCATATACTACAAGTCAACAAATAAAAGACACGCAGTTTAGGTGAATAATCAGAAAGCTAAAACATCATTTTCACTAATTTTATGTTGGGCCTAAAATAAGTTCATGGAAGTCCTATTTACCCGAAAATATTAATGCATATTTTCACCTAACCAGAGAAAAATATAGAAAGATAATGAATGCTGGCAGGTGAAGATCCTTTTAAGTCCAACTCGTGTTATCTTTGTGGAGCCTAATGACTGACAATCTGTTACACTGTTATCATCAAGTACTAAGTATTTACGGCTAAATTTTAAATTTGAACCTTTCGAAATTCTTTCTGTCATTATTCCAAACCACGCAAACGCTTAATCATTTGTATTATTCCAAAGCAGGCAAACGCTTAATCATATGGATTTAACTCATATAGAGTGGTACCACCAAATTCTTTTGCACAACCCGTATATTAATTGGAATTTGTGTTTATTTTTCGGGTTACCATAGCTAATTTCACCTTTTTATTAATGGTTTTACAATGTAATTATTGTCTTTAAGTGCTACTATAATATAAGAAAAAAGGTATGGTATTTCCCATTTTTAGGGACTTACAATACCATAAATAATAAAGTAGTATTTTCAATTATAGCCCCTTTAGAATGTAAAATATATCTCTATTCATCATCCCCACATAATATATAGCAAATGTATCCATTTCGTTTAGGGTCGTATGTTATATTGCAATTCCGCCACACGTGTTTTTCATTCTATATTGAAAATCGATTTATGATATATTGAAAATCGATTTATGATATAGACGCTTATGACAAGCCTCTACGTTCGGAAGTGGACAAAATAGACTCGCATTTCTCATCAAATAAATACATAAAAAAGAATGATACTGAAACTCCTAACCTAATTCCTTTCTTTGTTGCCGAGAGTAGAGGACAACCCATCTTGAAGGAGTTAGAAGATAAGGTGTATCCTTTCCTTGCTTCTGACGTCTCGCGATTGTCAGGAGCATATGTATATATAATTACAAGCGGAATGTTCAGTACAGATTCTTATAGTATTGGTTAGAAAGTCAATCAGCTAATTCCTATAGATGTATATTTATCAGGTTGCCCACCTAAATTAGATGCGTTAAATGTACATGCTATAACAAAATTTCGTAAAATAGTATCTCAAGAACTCTAAGAAGAGTCGCGGCCCTCCACTCAATAACAACACTTTCATAGTCACTTTAATCTTTTCTTCGTTACTTTAATCTTTTCAAGGATGCTTTTTCTTAGGTCGCGATTATGTCTTGCCTTGACTATTGTATTAACAATCCAGGAAAATGTAATGCTTTTTTTGGTATTACGATTTTTACCACAATAATGTCATTCACAAATCAAACTATTTCATGAAGTGGATTTCACTTGACCGTCTACGATTTTATTGCATGCAGAAGCGAATCCAGGATTTCAAGATGATGGGTTCACCATTAGCTATGGAGTTTTTTTATTTTTAATTCGTTACAGCTTAGCGCCTATGGGGTTTTTTGATTTCTTTTGCCTTTTGGGACTTGGGTAATTAAAAATGAAGGGGAAAAAAAATCATTAGATGTAATATAAAAAAGAAACACGTTTTTTACTTTTGGGTAATTAGAATTATAGAAGAAAAAGGATTTAGAATAATACAAAAAGAAAGTTAAAAAGCTGCTTTAGAAAATAAAAGCATAAAACGTGCAGGAGCTTGGGTTTGACCCCGAGACTTTAAGGAAATAAATACAACCCCTAACCAGTGCTCCACTTGATCTGATTTGACTATGTGTTCCTTCAGTTAATATTAGATATATTTTTAAAATTATACACATAATATATCGAGTTTGAAGTGACCATGTGTTCGCATGACGCAAATTTTATATGTAAATGCGCCTCTGATTGCATGTGCTCGTGGACACGGTCAGTGTACAAAATTTAAACTTTAATCGTTGTTATATCAACCTAAATATGATTCTCCTATTCAAATATCGTCCTATTATGTTCTTCCAATAATGAACGTTCTGATGATGGATTTCATAATTATTTTTCTCTGATTTTCTTAAGTTGGGGAATCCATGGAAATATAAAAGTAAAGCTAGTAGAGTATGTAGGGATGGGGGCCCCTATTTGACTAATGGAAAAAAATATTACAAGCCATGTGCTTGGAAAAGAGAAGCTTTATCATTTCCTTCCTTACTCTTTCATTATGATAGAACTCAGTTTAATCAATGGAGAAAGGACCGTTCACATGCATTTGGCCACTTCCCATAAATTGCAGCTTTATCTATTACCTGTCACGACCTTTTTTTTTCTTCTAAAAAAAGAAGTTGGTTTTTTCTTTCTCCCACTTTAATTTCCAATTGAGTATTCCGTAAACAAATGATTCCTTTTCATTCCAAGTATTCATTGAACATTACCATAGCTACTTATTTATTACTTGTATTCTTCTCTTCACAATAGTGTGAGGCACGGATTTCTGAAGGGAATTAAAAAAATGGTCAATCATTTTTAGGGAATTCAATCACTTATATAGAAACATATAAAAAGAGTTTTTACCTATGTACGCTATACAATTTTTCAACGAAGAAGATTCGGTTGAATACGAGCTTGTCTGAATTTAGTAATTTTAGCTCAAACTTCATATTTATATTATAGAAAAGGGCACAAAATACCCTTAAACTATTGAATTTGATGCAAAAATACCCTCCATCTACCTTTGGGGCCTAAAATACTCCTGACGTTAACCTTTGGGGCCTAAAATACCCTTATTTTTAACGGATCCATTTCATTTATTACGTGACACCCTTTGATTGGTTGACAATTTAATTAACTTAAGCTAATTAATCCCCCCATTTAACCCGATCCAACAAATAAAACCCGACTCGCCCCAATTAAATCCCCATTCCACCGTATAAAAAAAAACATATGAACCCAGGTCATTACAAACCATATCAAAAAAATTCACGAACACATTTCATTACAAATCGTGAACTCAAAGAGAACAAATCATAATTTCTACTCAAATTTTGACATGTTAAGCTCAGTAATGTCCACATTCATAATGTTTACTAAAACCTTACTTCATATGGTACATGGGTATGGTAATTGGCTTCACAATATCACAACTCATCATAAGCAGTAACAAAAGATGAAGATAAAAGTCATGGAACTGGAAATTCACATAATTTTGGGTGATGTGGTATCATCAGCAAAAATATATATATCAGAGTCACATAAATAACAAGGTCGATCAAGAATACAACTGATATGCAGAGTGAAATGCTGAAAATCATAAATAATTTAGATAAAAAATGAACCATCATAATGGAAACACCACAATTCACGATTCATAATGGAATGGGTTCGTGGGTTTTTTTATATGGTTTGTAATGACCTGGGTTTGTATTTTTTTTATTTTTTTTTTCATACGGTGGAATGGGGATTTAATTGGGGCGGGTCGAGCTTTATTTGTTGGACCGGGTTAGATGGGGAGATTAATTAGTTTAAGTTAATTAAATTGTCAACCAATCAAAAGGTGCCACGTAATAAATGAAATGAGTCCGTTAAAAAATAAGAGTATTTTATGGAGGTTGACGTGAGGGGTATTTTAGGCCCCAAAGGTTAACGTCAGGGGTATTTTAGACCCCAAAGGTTAACGTCAAGGGTATTTTAGGTCCCAAAATTGAATGGAGGATATTTTTGCACCAAATTCAATAGTTCAAGAGTATTTTAGGCCGTTTTCCGTTTATATTAAAAAGTTGATTTAATATGTAAAAACAATCTATTCAGAACTCTGTAAATACAAAAAATTGTGATTTACAAACTAAAATTCCTAGCTCCGCCTCCCATGGCGCCACTATTGACACACATTACCATTTTTTTGGTAACTCACATTACCATTAAATTGCACGATTGCAGTACAATGCTTCCAAAAGCTCAATCATTTAAGGTTGAAACGAGTAGAGATGAGGAAAATTCGTCCTTTTTCTGATCTTTGACAATTTCTTTTGCAAAATCAATTAAACTTAATTTTGATTTGTCTACGGTGTTACAGAAATTGAATGATAAACAATGAAGTACAGACTTGAAGCTAAATGTCTTTTAGGTTCATGCATGTTTTCAGAGAGTGAAGAACGACAGTATGGTGGACCAAAAATGCACAAGTCAAAAGGAAGACCGCGAAAACAAAGCTTATATGGAACCAAAGCCACACAATCTAATGGCCAAAACATTTGGTGTGTAGTTGTTTTCTTAGTGTTAGGGGTTTTTGGAGCATCAATATTAGATTTGAGTCCCACGTTATAATCTTTTTCAGAGGCAAGACCTCACACATGTCTCATCTATTTTGTATCTAAGCAATGCAGTTTCTCGCAAAAAAGTTGCACGTTGTTATGTTGAGGGGCCTATGAATTATGTCCTGAAAAGTATGCCATATGCTATGTTGGGTACTTGTGTACCCCATCAGAAAGTTTAGTTCTAGTCCTTTAGTGCATACACCGTTGAGTTTTTTGGACTACTAATACATGTCTATTATAAACTTAAACAAATTATTTTTGTGTCCAAACTCCCAAAGAAAGAACAAATATATACGAAGCAAAAGTCGTACTTTCTAACTTCAGTTTTCTGTAATTTGTTGTAATCTCTTTTCAGTCTCTTTGGTCTTTTGACAAATCCGCGACGATATTTCACAAGCTTCGGCTTCATGTTGTATTTAATTCAAATGGATGACAGTTTGTCAACTTAGCTTTACTGGATGTTGAAGATTGCATGTTTTCGAGAAACATGTGATTACCTTTTCTTTTCTTGTTTTTTTTTTTTTTAACTCTTTTAATATAGCTTAAATAGATTCACATCGCAAGTAATTACTGCCTCCAAGAACGGTGCTGATGTCAAATTTCTAATACACATGGTTCACTTTCGACAATTCAGGCAAACAAAAGGGCTTTCGTTTAGATTGATGATTATGTATAATAAAACACGTCCGATACTAGAGTAGAATTTGAAAAAGGAAAAGTATATAGATGACAAACAAAGAATGACCTTTTATTCTTCTTTACTTATAAACTCTTGCATGGGATAATTTTTTTGGATCAAAGCAACAAGTACAGGACAAAGTCCTCTCCCTAAGACTGCTTTCTACACTCAGGCTAGCTGAAATGCTTAAAACTTTAACCAAATTGAACTATTGGCTAATATACAATGCTTTATTTTACACTTAAAAAGTAGTTATCTTTCAGTTAGAGGAAGAGTAAGAAGAGCTTGTCATGGGGCCATGAGTCCTTCAATGGTGTAAGTAAGAGATTCTGCCCAATCAGATTTGAGCAGCAGTGTCTGCAGTGTGTGCATAACATCATAATCAGGATCAAGCTTCCTTTGCCAGCCCTGCAAGCCAATAAGCATCAAAAGAAAACAATCTTAAACCAGATTATTGAACACAACTCAGCAAACAGATTATAGAAATTGTCAACAAGTACTTTCAACATGTTTGAATATAGAAATGCAGGTTAGTCAATTCCAAATCTTACTCATGAACGCCACATTAGCTGGAAAGGGCAGAATTACCTCAAGGACTAAAGTTGTCACCATAACAGTGCAGACATTGCCATCTATATTCACTCTGTGCTGCCTAACTTTCTCGAGAAGTTGTTCAATGCACTCAGCAGGGTGGACCAAATCACCTTGTGGAGTCCCCCAAAAATCAAATGACTCCTTCACTTCCTGTAGGACGTCAGTAGAGAACTAAGACATATATCCATCACCTCCATTTATGACAAAAAGATTAAGAAGTCTTTTAGCATAAGGATACCATGTAAAATAGTACGACTTAACTCTCCATGCCATAGACGTTAGTCTACCCACAGAAAGATGGCCAATCAGAATTTCATGAACAATAATGCTTGTGCAGAAATATTGAACGGCTTGAAGAACTTAGATCCAATCATATATAATCTAATTAATCGCCAAAAAGCTAAAGCTAGTGATGTATTTTGATCAATAAAAGGAACTCTAGCACCTAATTTTCATCATCATTGCCTTTTCTCTTCTGTTTCAACTTTTTTTCTTTTTAAACTTTTTGTCCACTTGTGGCGGATAGAAGGAGCGGAGGAGATTGGGGAAAGAATATGTTAGTCCCTCCATCCTACTTTTTGTTTCATCTACTTCCCATTATAGAATGTCCTAAAAAAAATTACCTCCTTTAAATGGAATTACATCTTCAAAAAGTCAAAAACATCTGATGCAATATTTTCATATACATTTGTCCATCTTCTCACACATCTATATTCACAATTGCAGAAACAAAACACTGAAAACCTCCCAAGAAGTCAACCCTGACAACCAATTTGGATAGAAGCATAATTTACTAATGGATTTCAAGTTACTAGTTAGTTTAATGAGGATAACTAGCAAGCCATATAGGTTGCTTTTACAACATCTGATCTCCATTTTTTTCTTTGCATAAGTAATTTTTTTTTTTTTTCAAGGTATTAATAAACGTTAGGTACCAATGGGGAAGATATTAAGAATAGCCAAAGAAAGTTTTGAAACAATCCATTTAAGATGCACAGAACTAACCTTAATGAAGGCTTCTGGATTAGGGCAATTCTGTTTCTTTGACAATTGCAGAGTGCACTCTGCTACAGTCCGGCCATCTCGACGAGCAATTGCCTTAAAGAACTCCAATAATATTATCCGATCATTGTTAGAAAGTTCAGCAGTCATGCCTACATCAAGGAAAACAACATGAGGCTTTGATTTGAAGATGCGTTTCCGAGATGACTTGCTTTGGTTTACCCGAACAAGGATATTTCCAGGATGCATGTCAGCATGAATAAAGTTATCCACCTGAAATGGGGAAAAGGGGTATTATATGAGAAGAGAACAAAAAGACTTAAGAGCAAGTAAAAATTAGTGATTCCAATACATAACAAAGAGATAATTAGATTGTTCTTATCCATTTAAACAATTTTTGGACTCCATAATCTCCTCTCCGACGCCGTTATCACAAGTTCTAGACTGTATTGAAATAGATTACATAAAAAGAAAGCAAGCAACCAAGAAAATGTCATAGAATGCTTTTTTTCGTTCCTTCTTTATAGTAATAAGACTAAGAACAGAAAAATGCATTTGCATATTTAGTGCTATCTCTAATCAGTGTTTTAACTTCGATAAGAGTACAGTTTTTGGTCAGTATTCAAGGCCAACATATCAACAGTTACTCAGAAAAGCAACAAATCTATAGTATATCCAAAGCAATTTTTTAACATGTCTGTCAACAGATCTCTCTTCATTGTGAGAAGAAAAATACAATATGTAACATTTTCTGTAAGGGAGTTAGGACTAATAAGCAATAACAGAAAAGAAAATTCACATAACATGAATAACAAAAAGGAAAAAAAAAAAAAAAAACACAAGAACTTCCACATATCCCCAAAATTGGCCGAACCACATTAGGCACAACACAGCTATGCTTGGAATACATGCTTCACATTTTTAGTCAAAATCTTGCACTAACACATTTGCTTTTATAGCCTGAGAGGGAACAACAACATCTAATATAGTGTCAGTTTTGCGTTGCATTTACCTTTTTATTCCATTAATAGTATATTTAAGCCGCACATTTGAATTAAGTTTGTGCTTTATACTAATTCCATAAAAGTATATCCAGAGTTGCTCATTCACATTAAATATTGTGCTTTATACACAAATTCAGACAAATTAACATAGAGAAAAATTTCTTAATCTATATACATGCACCCGCGCACATACACTACATAAAGAGAATATTACCAAAAGCATCTTCAAAAGAGCATGCGTCCCAATATGAGCGAGTGCACTTTTAAGTCTTTCATGGCCTTGAAGCTCATCAACAAAATATGAAACACATTCCCCTTGTTCAAAAGTCTCCACCAATACTTCAGGATGCACTAGGGGATAGACAGGCTTTGGAAAAGAGACATCCTTCCATCTCCGAAAATTATAGATGAAGCGGCTTAAATGTGCAGCTTCCCTAGCAAGATCAACTTGAGACATCATAAAAACAGCAAATTGCTGGACGCTTTCATCCAACCTTAACCACTTAAGTTTAGGGATGCACTTTGATATCTTAGCGACTAAATTAATAATCTCAAAATCTCGTCTTATTGATTCACCCACTCCAGGATGCCTAACTTTCACAGCCACCTTTATTGGCTTGATCTGTCGACCACGGTATTGATACAACAAGGAAGCCCTATGCACTTGAGCAATACTTCCAGATGCCAGAGGTTCCTCCTCAAATTCATCGAAAATTTCAGAAATTTTTCGACCAAATGCTTTTTCGATTGTCTTTTTCGTGTAAGCAAAGCTATGTTCAGGAGCTTTTGTGTGAAGCTTTGATAGCTCAGTACACAAATCTCTAGAGAAAAGATCAGGCCGTGTAGCTGCCCACTGGCCCCATTTGATAAATGCAGGACCTGCTCTTTCGAGTGTGCTATGAATTACCTGAAGCCACAGTTTCCTGAAAGAAGGTCCAAAAACATCTGCAAATGGGGCCATTACAATGCTAGGAGAAAAGAGTATCCCCAGATAAAAGGCTCTCAACAGCAGAATAAAACCTTCAAATATGGAATGCAACAATGAGGTAACCAAAAAATGTCCATCTTCAGCATGCCTGTAGAAGCTAGTCCTTGGGCGACCATACTCCAAGTCTAGTGGTGCTTGTGCCAGTGCTATATTTTTTCCATATGATAAGGCAAGAAAACCAGGGAGAATCACATAAGACCTGCTCAATGCCAAGCTAAGTGCTTGTGCAAATCGACTTAAGCGAATAAAAGTTTGTCCCTCATGGAAAGATTTACTTGATAACTTCTTCCAAGCAATTTGTGAGTGATTTCTTACAGTTTTTCCTGATGTAGTCACTGAATAACTCCCATAGAAAGAATTACGTGTTCTATGTGATACGGATGACACATGTCCCCTAGTGATAGATACATATTGCCCAAAAAATCTACATCTAGGAGAACATACCCCAAACCTAATAAGATCTCCTTTTTTCACCTGTCCCAAACGGATAGTGGTCTGATTTCTGCACAAGGATTGTCTAAGTCCTTTAGTTTTACCAACTGCAAATAATCTGCATTCCAAGCACAAGACAACTTAGCAGATGCAAAATACAGTAGTCATTTCAGACTAAAAGTAATTTCCTTTTTTGAGATGTGCAACTAAAATACCAATTCAACACTAATGACAATTGGAATGACTACAGTGAAACCTGAATGGTAGTTTTCCTATGCAGAACAAAAATGTTCAGTGCCCCACGCTCCAAAAGGAAGGGCATTAGTGAAAAAAGTACTTCAAACAAAGGATGGCCTGCTAAATATGGAAAATTTATGCAAATGTTTATGTTCTACTGCACCAGTTAAAACCTTCTTGCGTTGTGTTTAATTTGACCAAAAAAAAGAAGTAGAAAAATCCAAAAGCCTACAGAGACCTTGCCACTTCAGCAAAGAGTGCCAGCCAGCTTAAATAAAAACATACAGGTAAACAAGTACTATGTTAGGAGTAAAAATTAAGTCCTTCATGCGTTACAGATTCAATCACAAGGAAAGGAAAATTTTCTAAGACCCATAAAATCAAGAAATAGGATAGAACAAGAACACGCTGTAATGAGATACTACTAGAGAACAAGAAAAGGACGGACCTTGACATGGTGAATAGAGGAAATTAAAGGGGTAGCTGTTGCTGTTTGCAGAGGCTAAGGTAGTTGGGAGGTGAAGAGAATCGCCGATGTGCATTTTTCAGAGTTTGTCGGTGATACAGAGCAGGATGACGATGAGCAAAACCCCATATGATATAGTACGTGTAATTTTAAATGCTCCTCATTTCTTGTATCTTTCCACAATCAAAAACCTAGGTGTCTATTAGTTTTTGGGACAGAAATAGTAAACAAGGAGCAATTTAAGTGAAATTAGCATTCGTATAAACTAGAAAGATCACAATGCTTATTATAATTTGCGCAAAACTACTGTCAAAGGTGTAACTATTATTTTCCTTACTTTTCCATTCTTTCGAGTTGGGGGTGTTTCGAAAATAGCCTCTTTGCCCGACAAATGTAAATGTAAATTCTGGGTATATCATAAACCCCACTTGTGAGGATTACACCAGTTATGTTGTTGCTATTGTTGGTCTAAAATTCGGATTTCAAATTCACAATTTTACACTAAAATAATAAAGACGAAAATTAATAAATATTTGATACATATTTTCACATATATTTTTATTATTAAATCACAAGTGATTAATAAATATTGTTATTTTAATTTATGACTTAACCATGATAATATAATATGATTTTGATGTAACCATATGCAAGCAAGTTTTATTTGTTGGGATCGGTGTCAGATTAAAGCTTAAAAATGTAGGATTTTTTTCAGTATAAAGAACTCTAATTACTCTTGTTAATGGGTTGCTTAGCATGAATTCAAACCAGTAAACTTTAGATATCATAGTACTTAAATTTTAAACAAGAAAGAGAAGAAGCAAAGGTCTAAAAGGGAACAAGTAAGCACTTACTGCACACACTCTTAAATGGTCTGGTCAAGTTATATGTGCACCGCACACGCCCGTGCACTAACGTGTTCCACAGTGATCCATACAGGACATTGAGGATTTCTCGTTATAAATTTTATTGGAGTATTATTGTTGGCATACGTATTTGTCTCTGGAAGTGTGTCGATTTTGCAGCAATTAAACTCTATGTGTAGTTGCCTACTATTAAGATTAGCAAGTGACATCGTTTAAGGAGTGGTGATTATTGGTAGGCTAATGAATAGTGTGGCTATTTGTATATGTGTAGAGTATATTATTAAAAATGGACTATTCTCGTCGTCTGACATTCTTTCAGCTGGTTATTAGAGAGGTAAGCCATACAATTAAGTCGCAATAATACAAAAACTATTGAAATGTCACATTACACTTAAATTGTATAGTGTCGTTCACCTTCACAAACTAGAGTGAATTTACGTTTACCCCTCATCTTCCGCGTTAAGAATATTAACAAAAGAGTTGCTAGGCATTTTTTAATATATATAAAAATAAAAAAAATAAAAAAAAGTTGCTAGGAATTTTTATTTTTTCCTATTCAGACTTCTGTGAAGTTTCGTTTTTGCTACCAACCGATAGAAACGTTCTCTACGATTCATATCATACTAATGAAACCCTGATTGCGTTAGGGTTTGAGGCGAGGCAGGCAATGATAGCAAAGTCATTATGTAAACGGTTAAGCAACTCTTCCCATATCTATCAGTATTAAAAAGGAAGAACTATGTACAAAGTGGCTCTATAGTTATAGCTAGTAGTATTGGTTAAGGGGAGAAAATAATTCTAAGCTTATTATTATATGCACACTAACATATTGTTATCAGATAAAGTGAAGCGTTAGCTATTTAATTAATAGGATTACATATCGAGTCATGAACGAGATTGCACAAGTATTTTAGCACCTTTAGCACGCGTGAAATATATTTTGACGCAATCGATCTGCTCGGCTAGAATATTTGGTACAGTTAGGCTTAATTAGTTGGTGTCTTGGTGTGGCAAAATGAAAATAGGATGCTTCCATTTTTACACAACTCCGTTTTATAAGAAAGATTCTAAATGGTATCGTTGTCCTATACTTACTCCATGATAAGAACTTTCTAGGAAAGTTCATAGAATGGCTTGTCAATTGTAATTAAGTAAGTACTACTATATCCAAGGCTACCTCGAGTTATAAATAAGCCAATCTCCCCAGCTAGAATAATCCATAACAAGAGAAAAAGAAAGAATCTATATTAACCAAAAAAAACACAACATATATATCTATCGACGAAGAAATTAAAGATGATAGTGGAGATTGAGGAAGTGAGCAGCTGCCAGGCACTGCCTCTGCTTTCGCTAAACCATGTATCGTTATTGGTGAGAGATGTCTGGAATTCTGTGCGCTTCTATGAAGATGTTTTGGGCTTTTGTCTTGTCAAACGCCCTTCCTCTTTCAATTTCCATGGTGCCTGGTTAGGCCTCTATATATATATTTATACCCTCTCTCTTATAATAGTACAATACTGCTTTATACTCTCACAGTCCAATTTATGTGATATTTTCGCTTTTCGTGAGTTAATTTAACTAAATTTTGAAGTTAAATTGGATTAGATGAACACATTATTTTAAGATTAAAATTTGTATATTTGAAAACTACATGTAAACTACTATAAGTAGCAACTTTCCTCATATCAATTTGCTGAAAAGTATCACATAAATTGAGATAATGGAGTATTTAATTTCACATGTTTTAATAAGCACATTGATCTACGTCAATGTTTTAGTACTGATCTTGTTACGTACCCATTTCAACAGACATGTGCACCACTTAAACTGGTATAATTTTGGAAAAGTTTAGGTGGGTGCCAATAAATTGTAACTTTAGTTTAGGTGTCTAAATGAAAAAATCGGACAACTTTTAAGTAAATATGTATTCAGCCTTCTTTGTTATAATTGGAGAGCTAGTAAAGCATGCATGTCCATATGCTTCCATATGTTAGAACTACACAACAATAAGTATATAGCAATAAGAATCTTTAAGCATGCATGAACGTATATTTACCTCTCTTTTTTTTTTTTTTTTTTTTTTTTTTGGTGTGTTTTGAAGGCTGTACAACTATGGAGTGGGGATTCACTTGCTTGAGAACAAAGCGATGGAGGATTACGATGCCATCAATGAACCTCGACCCATTAATCCCAAGGATAACCACATTTCCTTCCAGGTAAACTTTCATCCTTAAACAAATTAAAGGCGGACATATATAACATGGGTTCAACAATCAAACACTTTTAACACGGAACATATATAATTGTATATATGCATCCGACGTTACTAAGTTTTAACAAATATTAAATTATGAACCCATAATTTAAAGAACATAATGCATTTGGGTTCAAGTGTAAGAGTCTTAGAATTAAGTTGGTGTTTCAATTTCGTCATTGTTCCTAACATGTACACTATGGAATTCCAATTAGCAGTGTACTGATGTTGCGCTGGTGAAGAGGAGGTTGGAGGAAATGGGAATGAGATACGTAACTGCAGTTGTGGAGGAAGAAGGGACCAAAGTAGATCAGGTGTTTTTCCATGACCCTGATGGCTACATGATTGAAATATGTAACTGTGACAACCTTCCAATTTTGCCCCTCTCTTCAAGCTGCCACCTCAAGCCCCACAATAGTGGCAGCTATAACAAAATGATAGCCACCAACTACGCCTGTGGTTTCATGGAAACTGAAATGATGGAGAACTTAAGCATGAACATGCTCAACTTTTCTTTCTAAGCTGTACTACTGTACTATTTTCGGTTAGTTTGTAATCTGTGTGATTGAAACTTTGAATCTTTTGAAAGTTTGTCGTCATTGAATGATAAAGTCACACTGCTGGTTAATTATCACTTGTTTAAGTGGCTTTTCCACAAATTCGTATGTTTAAGTTTGCTTGGCTATACAGGTTTTAAAAGCTGGAATAATTGTTGTACTTTTATTTTCAAACTATATTGTTTGTATATTGGAGTATATGTTAGTATTATGTACTACTATTAATTTTGTTTCTCTCAATTAGAAGAGTTAAGCAGATTTGCTGCTTCAGATTCATCCAGTTGGGTGCTGTTTCTTCTCCTAGCTAGTTTTGTTTGTCTTTTTTTGACGATCTCACTGTATACGATCTTGTATTTTTATAATTTTTGTCTTTCAATTTTCATGAAAGCTCCTTAATATGCTAGTCATTTGCATAAATGATGGGATAAAATGATAGCGGAGTCGGCATTAATAAGCCATCGACATAATAATGTTGCATCAAGATCTAACTATAATAAGCTGGCAAGCTATATTTTAGTGTTTTTCTATATTTATCTTTTTGGGTACAAAAATCAGACTCTTTAATATACGCGCGGGGAAACTTCCTGCCAACAGAAAATTGGCGTATATGTACATATAATTAAAAAAAAAAAAATTAATGTAATGAGTGAACAGATCTGTTGCTTATGTGACTAACTTTTTCTTCTTCTATTTTATTGTAATTATTAAAACTGCGACTACATTTGTATATAGTTTACACCAATATTGAAAAGTGGAGGAATTAGGCAAGTTTAAAGTCATGCCTCCTAGAAATGTGATTGAAACTTTCTAAACCCACTGTTCCAATGTATACAACCCGAAGTCTTGAAACCCAACAACAGACAAAAACTTATTCGTAACATTGTGAGATGCCTCTTTCATGCTGTTTTAGTTGCCCACATAGGATGAGTTATCAATGCATTTTATGCCTTTTATTGTTCCATCAAAGTTGAGACCAATGAAGTCTGATTTGACTTGCCTTATGACTCAACTTGCTTCACAACAATCCAAATTTTAATAGATGAAACTAGCTAGAATAAATTTATATTAGTACAAATTACTTGAAAAACTAATTACAAGTAATTATTCGTATAAGTGAAACTAATTACTTTTAATATAGGAGACAGCTTGCTTTAACATACAATTAACTTAAAATGGTAGAGTAGAAATCTTTTACACTTTCAGTAATCATATCAATGTAACTAAGTAGGTGTTTGAATATAGAAATTACGTATGATATTCGAAAAATGAAGTATAATAATTAGAAGAAAAAAATTAAAATTGTATTTGAAAGCTGAAGTTATGTTTGGATATTCATTTTAATTTGAAAAAGAATAGGTTTATTGTAAGAGGAAAAAATCACTTGAAAAACTTGTCAAAATTACTTTTTCAAACTTGCACTCATCTTGGAAAATATTTTTAAACAATAAGTCCAATATATAACCAAATTCTATTTCAATTTTACTTTTGAAAAAAGAAAATATCCAAACGAGCTCTAGGTAAATTCACCGACAGGGCAAGTAATGAATGCGGGAGAAGGAGCCACATGAAAATCTTGACAAAAAATGAAGTATGAGGGGACCAAATTGATCAATCGGCAAATCATTTGGATGCAAAAACACAAAATTTACGTACGGTAGTTGAAAATGAAAAAAGACAAAAGGGCACGTGGCGGAATCATAGACCTCACAAGGTGGCTGGCTTACATTAAAGAAAAAATCCAAAATGATGAAAATGTACAAGCATCATTTTATTGAAAAGACAAGAGGACTACAAACTAGTACTCTCTATTAAATTTTAATGGGCCAGGTGCAAGATATGTAACTGGTGGTTCATAATTCTCCAATGGGAATTTTCATGGCCACACTCTTTAATCTTGTGGCTATGGTGTATCGAATATTCACCATCTATTGATGCCACCATATACTTTTCTTTTTTACTAGTTTCTTTTTTACATATTTCCTTTAATAGATCATGGTGCTATTTCTGGTCTCATTTTCAAAACCCCAGCCAATAATAAAACTCAACTTACCATATTCCATTATCATTATCAAGTAGTTTACTATTCTTTTCAAACAGCAGGTTTTCAACCTTACCAACACCCATAAAAATATCTAACATAACCTATAAAGAAAAATATCTTTTTTTATTTTCATCCGATACTGCTTTGTGGCTCGACTAATTTGAATTCATACGGGATATAATTCATTCAAGAGGGAAACGTCTTTACTAGAACTTTATCCATTCACAAAGCTTGAACGAATGGTTAAGGGTGAAAAGATCCCACCAAAATATCGTTTTGTCAAGAGATAAGAGTTGATGAGTTGTATTGTATCCAGCATTGTCTCAAACTACTATAGTACTACTATTCAACTTTGCTCTTATTGTACTTAAAGTTCTAGTCTTTGGGGGTTATTTGTCTAAATAGAACTTCATTTTAAAAATAATTGGAGCTTTCTTGATGAAGAGTAATTGAAGCTAATAATATGAGCCTTTATATTGTTTTATTATTGGGTGACTCGTGTTAGAAATGAATTATGCGGACACTTTGTGATGTTTGTGAAAGTGCTGCAGCCATTCTTTTCTGTGCTGCAGATGAGGCTGCCCTTTGCCGTGCCTGTGACGAAAAGGTCTAATTTTACTCTCAATCTAATACTACTCTACTTACATGAAACTTTTCCATTTCTTTTTCTTGAAAATCTGCTTTTGTGTTGAGAGGCTGGTTTGTTGAGCTTACCGAGTTTAATAGATTTGTTGATGGGGTGGAGATAATTATGCAAGTCAACTTATATCTGGAAAATGGAACAAAATAATGGAGAAATTATTGGCATCCATCTTGTGATGAGTTGTTATTTAAACAAGTTATCTGTTGCTTCGTCTTCTACTTCTTTAAGGTCAATGCCCGTGTGAATAATCTACTAACATGGTTTTTGGACTTCTTGTACATACTGTTACTTCACTGTAGCCTCACACAATCTTTATGTTACTAGGTGCTTAGGCTTGTATATCTTTTGGCTCAGTTTAGAATAGAGAAACATTCTTGCTTTTCATTTAAAGATCAAAAATCATGCTGACCTGCTATACAAATTGGCTTGTCTTCACTATTGTTTTTGTAAATTCTGGGAATCATTGCTTCTTCTCTTTGGCTTTAGTTTCATCACTTCATCTTCTTTATGTTAGCAATAAAATTTTCTTAGCCCTTAAAGCTTAAAGGTTACCTTATAGCTTTATATGTTGGAAGTTGTCAAATGATTCTGATCTTCCTAGTTTTTGAATTATGCGATACAACTTATTTAAAAGTTTACGGTATTTGAGACGACACACTTCTATTTACTTATGTAACTATATCTTTAACATGTCTCATCGCGTGTAAACCTTATTCTTTTCGGTCAAGCATGTGAAAAATCTTTTTGAAAATAGATGTTGGTGAGACATGAACCCAGAACTCTTGCCTACTTCCATATAATGTTGAATTTTATTTTTTCTCATCTAAAAGCTTAATATGCTAAAGATGCACACTACTATATTAGTTATATCTTCAACACTACTCATTTCTGATCCAGAGGCATGAAATGCCAAATCTATTGGACTGCCATCTGAATCAACTTTTAAATTGGTTTAACCAATATTGACAATGTGACTTAGAGACTTTTGATGCTTTCATTCTTGTGGACACTTCTAATCATATTCAAATTTGGTCCATAGGTTCATATGTGTAATAAGCTTGCTAGTAGGCATGTGAGGGTTGGACTTGCTAAGCCCAATGATGTTCCTCGTTGCGACATATGTGAAAATTCACCTGGTTAGTGGAGCTTAAAATCCTTTTTGTTCTTCTGTTGCTTAGTTTCTCTTTCTGATTCCTTTCATGTTATTTTGTATTCTTGTCCTACAAAAGAGGGCCTGCAAAGTGAACTAACTATTGCTAATTTCCTTTGCATTACACGTGAAGCGTTCTTTTACTGTGAAGTTGATGGAAGTTCTCTTTGTCTCCAATGTGACATGATGGTACATGTTGGAGGTAAACGAACACACAGCAGATATCTCCTGCTGAGGCAGAAAGTTGAGGTTGGTATTCCGTTGTATGAGTTACATGCTACTCTTGATTATTTGCAATGTGCTATACATAAGGTCATTTTTTCTCTGTTTTCCTCGTATAGTTTCCAGGAGACAAGTCTGGGCCTGCAGAGGAATTAGCAAAGAATGGGAGTGCAGATGAGCGTGGCAAGAAGGACAAAATGATCGACTTGAATGTGAAGCCAAGTCGTTATCATGGTCAAGCATCTAATCATGAGGTTAGCCAATTGTAATATATCTCGGAGAATTAATCTTGGAATAAATTTGGCATATTTCATCAGTAATTTCAATTTACTGGTTTCCTAGAAGTTAGATAAGTTGTCAAATTCTGAAGTACCTCAAACTGAAAAACAAAAAGACAAACCAAAACAAATTGTTGCACTCTGATTTTCTATCAGGGTTATCCAATTTGAACAAACGTAGGTGCTTTTGGAAACTCGCCTTTCATTTATGGAGAGTAAATATGGTACAACAGATGATTTTATTCGTAATGTGGAAATTGAAATCCTTTCTGAACCAGATGGAGGTTGCTGAAATGTCTGCTTGGAGATATGTGTTTTTCTCGTTCTTATGTTTTCTTGTTAATGTCTGTATTAATCTCCTGGCATTATATTCATGAATAAATTTGGATAGAAGGTCCCTGCTTGAAGTTGCAGTTAATACTGTCAAGTCTATGGCAGACCAACTAGAATGATTCTACAATAAATGTATTCTCAGCTCATTTCTGCTTCGCAGAACTTATATGGGGAAAAGTAAAAACTTGACAGATTGTTCATAAAAAGGTTGATCCAATAGTTTTTCCCTATTTAAGTTTCTAAGCATTACTTTTGTTTTTCCTCAACAGGAGTAACTCATCTTGAGGGAGATTGTTCCAGCCAGATATATTATAAGCAAATGTCAGTGAGGCGTCAAATAGACCTCATGTGGCATGCATGGTGTTCCACCTTTGCGCATATGGTAGAAGGGTCACCAATGCTATTGATGAGGCTAAGTAGCCCAGATATAGTGATCGAACAACGTTTGGCAACTAGTGTAAGATAAAGCGCATGTTCTGAATGCTTTGAGCTCCGCTGAAGTCTAGACTTCACAGCTAGATTTTTGCGAGACTCATGATCAGTTTTGCTTTAGGATTTAGTTTTTCCGTACGTTAAGACAGCACCATAGAAACTGCGTGCTGAAAGTAGTTGATGTAACTAAAGTTTATTATGATTTTGGTAAAAGTAGTTGTATCTTGAAATTTAAGGTCATTTTTTTGGGTGTAGAGATTATTTCTTGCACTTGTATTATGGTTCTTGAAAAGTTCTCTATTCAAAGATTGATCAAGATCGACATTACTGTGCGGCAAGAAAGTCAGCACATTTCTCTAGCACTTCTCAGTAGTATTTCTTTGCAATATTCTATCATGTTCTACAAGGATCATTACGCTTTGACTATTTCCCTTTGCATAATTCCTAGCAATTAAGTCACATTACTTCTCAATAACATCTTTTTTTCTGTACGCATCATAAAGTAACAGAAAAGACAACATGTATTACATAGATATGGATCTTTTGAACTCAATCTGACAATCTTGAATAGACAAAATATCCATATCATGTTTCATATCGGGAAGGATGCTAAGATCACAAATAGTTTTTGCCTTTGGAAAAAGGGTATATGCCCATATCTGAATATTTTGTTCAGGCAATCATGTGGCTTTTGAGTCTCTGTTGATTGCGTAGTAACCTGCTGTGCTTCACTAACCAGAGTCATCTTAGTGTTCTCTAAATGATTAAACTAGCGCAAAACCTCGGCTCATTACCATACACAACTTCTTGATTATTATCACAAGCCAATTGATAACACAGTGATGAGCAATAGATATTTTAGAGTTCAGATCTTTTATCTCTTCCCTGAAGAATCATCATACATACTCATTGCTTCCTCAACTCATAGTTTGCTATTGAGTCGATGGCAAGTATTCTCCAGGGACCCAGGATATAACAAAGCCCTTGTGAATTACTCTCATGCTAAGATTGGAATTTCACTTTGGTAAATCTGAAAATTTACTGCAAACTCTATTTCTAATTGTCTCATTGAAAATTTGGTCCTCCTATTTATAGACCAACAAAGACATCCATTTATGATTGGTCTTATATTTATTTGCCAAGGGTTGCCTTTCTATGGATGCATCCTTCCATGAAGAGTCACAACTTTTCAAGCACTATCTTTCATGAAAGAACATAATATTTCGAAGGCGCGGGACTAACATTGGTGAAATTTGCTAACTACACCAACAAATATTGAAGTTGAATTTTCGGCTAAGAGAAGAGAAAGATTAGGCAGCTGACTTAGTGGAACCTTCATCAATTCAGGTATAATGTTAACTTGGTGTATCTTTTGATTGAAATTGAGTATTGATAATAGTATATCATAATTTGTAGTTGAGTAATATCCAGGTACCTTTTACAGTAACAAGAGTCAGCTTTGTCTTTCAGTCCTCATTTGATCCTCTGCCTATATGTGTCTTAGAAGTGGAAAGTTATTACTTCTCTACACTAGAATTGATTTTAATGGCATTTGCCACATGTTTGCGCCTTACCTTGGTGGAGAATTTGAACTCATAAAATAAACCAACCGAGCAGAATGAAAGTAATAGATTGCTAAAAGCACAGGTTATATGAACAAAAACAGTCTTGAGGAGCAGGTATTAGCATTTATGCAGTTCGATTTGGCTACATTACATGCTTATCATCAAAATATCTATAGACTTTGGTAGACACTTAGTAAACATATCCCTTCTCAAACATTCCCTTCTTGGCCTCCCCGGACTCACCTTCACCAGTGTATTTCCCAAGCTGGGCAAGAGAGTTGGCCTTTGCTCTAACAAGCAAGGCATCCTGAGCTGCCTTCACATTTTCTGGTCTTCCACCCCAAGTCGTGAGGCAGGTGTTCTGAAGGGCTCTGGCGTATGAGAACGACACGTGCCATGGGTTGGGAGCTTGGTTCATGGCGTTCAAGTTAAGAGTAGCCTCGACTTCAGATTGTCCACCAGACAAAAACTGTGCATTCCAAATCATGAAAAAGAATTCTAGTCAAGTTCTTGGAATTATGGAAAAGTGTTTGATATAATCCCCCTGTCCCAATTTATGTGACACTCTTCCTTTTTAGTCAGTCCTAAAAAGAATGACACCTTTATATATTTTGTAACAATTTAACTCTAAAATACTAAGTTTAACCTTAATGAGATGATTTACAGCTACACAAATATCTGTGGGTTATTTCATACCACAAATTTCAAAAGTCTTCTTTTATTTCTTAAACTCCGCACCCAGTCAAACACCTTCACATAAATTGGGACAAAGCGATAGCAGATATGTAGATACTTGCCATGATTCCAGGGACGGCAGGTGGGATTCTTTGGTGGAGGAGGTTGAGGGTGTAGTCAGCAACTTGCTGTGGGGTGGCCCTCTCCTTGCACTCTGCTCCAGGGGTGACCATGCTGGGCTTCAAGAGGATACCTTCAAACATCACATTGTTCTCAGCAAGGTAGAAGAAAACTTCAGCCCACACCTGCCTGGCGACTTCAAAGGTCCTATCAATGTTGTGTTCACCATCGAGTAAGATCTCTGGCTCAACGATGGGTACCAACCCATTGTCCTACAAGAATGAACAAGAAACTTTAGCCATTTATCGTGTTGAAAGCTTAAATTTATACTACTAGTGCAATTTTTAACCGGTTATAGCAGGTTATTACTCTATGTTACATGTTACCATAACACACACTCCCTCTGTCCCAATTTATGTGATACACTTTCCAGTTTGTCCCAAAAAGAATAATACATTTCCTTATTTAAGAATTTAACTTTAAACTTTACCTTTTACGCTTAACGAGATGATCTATAACCACACAAATATCTTTGGCTTATTTTATACCACAAGATTCAAAAGTCTTCCTTTATTTCTTAAACTCCGTGCCCAGTCAAACTATATCACATAAAGTGGGACGGAGGGAGTAGTTGTGAAAAATCTATACATTGTCCGGCACAGAGCTTAAAATCGAGAGAGATTTGTGTGTTCCCCTTCCTATGTCTATGCCAACTTACCTGAGAAATAGCAGCATAGCGAGCAAGACCCCAGGCTGCTTCCTTCACCGCAAGTGCAGAAGGACCATTGGGAATGCTCACAACAGTACGCCTGTAAGATATACAATGAAGAAGATGAAATGAGCTTCAAATTAAGCAATTGTTCCTTAACTGGTAAAAGAAAAGTACCATACCATTTAGCGAAACGGGCGCCTTGTTGGTAGTAAGCAGCAGAGCGGGAGGCAAGGCCATCAAGCCCTTGGCACCATGACTCGTCGTTTGAGCCAGCCAAGGGAACAAGACCCTGTAATTCTCAAACTCTTAGAAATTCATGACCGAAGAATCCTTAGACCTTTTGAAGTCACTAATGTTAGACATTTTACCTTGTCAGTCTTGATTCCAGGAACAATGTTCTGCTCAAGAAGGACATCAACAATTTTCTTTCCATCAACAGTGGACTGGTAAAGTGTCTCCTCAAAAAGGATGGCACCTGAAATGTACTGACCAAGTCCTGGAGCCGAAACAAGAAGGGTCCTGTATGCCTGGCGATTAGCTTCGGTGTTCTCCAGTCCGATTGAAGCTAAACGCTTCCCGCAGGTAGCATTGGACTCATCCATGGCCAAAATTCCACGACCAGGGGATGCAATAGTTTTCTACACTCAAATCCATTAGCTCAAATGAGTTACACATGCTTCATTCATCTCAAGTAAGCTCTTTAGAAAGGTTTAACTCTTGTATACTTAGAAGATTCTAGTTAATCTTAGTATTCACCCTTTGAGATACATCATGTTATCTTGGTAATAAGTTTTGAGCACAAACTAACATTATCACTATCCATGTTTAAGAAAATTATCATAAAAGGAAAACACTAGCCAAACTCTTCTAAGGTAAAGGCCAATAGTTGCTTGATATAGTACTTACGAGATAATTAAGCAGTAAAAAGAACATAAATGCATGTTTTTAAGACCGAGTAAAATAACAACTACTACTAGATAAGATACGAAACCTTGAAGTTAAAGCAAATGAAGTAGATAGGGAAAAATGTTACTTTCCTTATTTCGTTTTATATCACAATATTTTAGTGGGCCCGGAGTTTAAGGAAAAAGAGAACATATCAAATAAAATAGAACAGAGGGAGTATAAAAGAGTGTGTACCGCGGTTTTAACGAGTTCATCAGCATAAGAGCTAGCACGGACAGTAAGCGCAGAGGGAGAAGCTGGGTGGCAGCGGACAACGGAGACGGATGGCTGACGGAGGGATTGACCCTTTACAAACTCAGTCTTGTCAAGGACTACTGGAGATGTCTTGAGTAGGGATGCTGATGCCATTTTCTTTCTTTCCTTATCTTTCTCTCCTCACCTCCTGAGTGTTCAATAATCAATATACAAACAGAGAGCCCCATGCTCACTACATTTATAGTTCCAGGAAGATAATATCATTTGAGGCCATTATAGTTTTGCCAATCAGCACATGCCAGTTGGCTTGATAACTTGCTGACTTGGCTCGACTTATGTAGGAATTTGCAAACTGATGGCTGATTTTCATTTGTTTACTCCTTTTTCTTATTTTCCTTATCATTTAAACTTGCTGTGCCACAAAATTAGCTCGTTTTTGGAACTTTGTAAAACCAAATGCTAAGAGACGAACTATCAAGGATCAGAGGACTTCCAATTATTTTATTGTTTGCCAGTAAAATTATGGACCCATTAGGTATGAGGCTCTGGTTATTCTAAAATACAAGAACAGAATTTCCTAATTTGGGTTCTGTTGAGTGGCCACCATGCAATGGCATCAAGATTAAAATGAAGAATCTCGGGCTTTTAATTAAAAGATCCACAACTCTGTTTCAGGTGTCTGATATTTGCATCAACATTCAAAAAAAAAAAAAAAAATTAGCAAAAAAAAAAAAATACTTTTTCTATTTTAGCAAAAATTCGTGATTTTTTTTCCATAGTAACTGCTCAGAAAATTCTCTTTTAGCAAAAGGGTTGACTAGTAGGAAGTTCCTGTAGCTATATTTCTTGCGAAGGAGGCCAGCAACAACCCTAGAGAGAGTTGATGTAATGAGATTGATAGTTCCTGCCAATTTGACTTTATTTGAACAATCAAGGGAAGCCTACGCTTCCTTTTCAAGCTGGGTCCTCATAAAAATCTCCACACATATTGACATTAAATTCGCAGACATAAATGTGAATTTCTTCTCTTTTACGTGTAACATCTGAAGAATGCTCACAAGGTGACCATTTCATTCGGGTCCATCATGCCCAAAAAAATCTACAAATATATTCCACCTCTACTCTAATCAAGGAAAAGTGAGCACATTATGAATCTCATAGTACGTCAATAAGGACAACAAGAGTAGAGCCGAATTCAACGATTGCCCATAAATTTCAAGAAAACAATGTCCCTGACTCAGGAACCACTCAACTGGTTGGACCACACCCCAGAACAAACAACCACTGGACTACATCTTTCCTTTTCTTTGTTTCTTCCCTTTTAATGTTTGTTATTGCTGAAATGGTAACCACATATCCCCGTCACAGCCCGGTAGGAGTACGAGTAATCAAATGCTTATACAGGAGGGAATTGCCATTCTTGTACTGCTACAACATTAAATATTAGCATCAATGGCGTGTATGACATGCATGTGAGGCATGTATTATTGGAATATGGAGGACAAGCTCACACTTGTTCATTTGATGAAGGGAATAGGGGCACTCTCAACAAGCTTCCAGCTAACTCCAAGTCGTTTGAACAAATCTAACACATTTATTCTGGGAAAGATAGCTGCAGTTGAAGAAACAAGAAACATACAGAAGAAATGCATCAACAAGAGTAGAAAGAAAAATAACGGAAACTCCAAATATTGACAAAGACCATTACGAAGAACTATCCGGATGCAAATGTAACAGAAGAAACAGAAGATGATAATAGCAGGCTCTTTTCTGCAAATGCAAGTTCACAAAGACTTTTTAAACAATAGAAAGAACTGTGTAATAATTGAATCAGGATGTTGAATTCCCAATAGGACCAACTCACTGAAAAGAAGGTAAACTATTTGAACCTAACACATAATACTCTTTGAAGGGGTCAGTATTCAACTACCAGAATAATGTTCAATTGGAAACTTAGTACAATGTCATCTAGCAAGGAATCTACAATAGTAACTAAGTATGTTCCAAGATATTTCGGGCTTCAACAGTATCCAAGTCCACGAAGTGAAAATGTTCAAGAAACCATTAAACATTATTAGAGTATTTCGAATTCCTTCATGCTGGGGTGCCTTCATAGAATAATATACTCCCGCTGCTCATGCCTAAACACTTCTGCCAAAAATTTAGTTGAGACTAGTCCACGGACAATCCTGATGGACAAAAACTTTGATTTCCCCCACTATAACTCTTTAATCTACTAAACTTGCCAAGTCCCTGAATGCTCCCCTAGAGGCTTAGCCCTCTTACTCCACTTGAATCTGAGGTTGAACATCATTTAGGGACTTGTCAGTAATCAATTGTAGCATCTTGATCTGCCATAAATGGGAAAAAAAAATTATAAAACCACGCAAAGTAGAAGAAATAGATGGAACCAGAACCAGAAGTATGATATAGAAGACTTCCAAAGAATCTATGCTCTTCCGTTGCCTCTATCAGTCAATTCAACTATTCTCAATCCCAAACTAGTTGGGTTACCATGTGAACTCGCGCTTCATTTTGGCTATTATATTTTACAACAACAACATACCCAGTAAAATCCCACAATGTGGGGTCTGGAGAGGGTAAAGTGTATGCAGACCTTATCTCTACCTTGGAAGGTAGAGAGACTGTTTCCGAAAGACCCTCGGCTCAAGAGAAAGCTTGACAAAAAGGGTTAGATACGGACAAGTAGATCAAAGCAGTATTAAAATGAAAATAACGAAAGCGAAAAAGCCATGATAAAAGCAACCTGAAAAAAGAGGCAGTAGCTAGTAGCTACCACAGATAAATAAGGTAAAACGCAGTAACTACAGTCGATATATAAATGAATGCACTAATCGTAGTACAAGAAATAACATAATATAACAGAAGTGAAAGGGCAAGAAACTATACAAGTAATACTACGCCTACTACTATGGACCTACTAAGTAGGGCAACGCACGACTGCTACTATCCTAATCTGTGTCCTCCATAGCCTCCTATCTAAGGTCATGTCCTCAGTAAGTTGTACCTTCGCCATTTCCTGTCTAATCACCTCTCCCCAATACGGCTATTGTATTTTAGTATTAAATAAATTGTCTTTTAAGGCAAATTAGGGGTTCTTTAAAAGTAGAGATTCTTCAAATCTCACACTTATCCGGCACTGGCAGTCTAGCACACAAGTTCCTAACCAGACTAGAAAAACACTTGGTGAACAACACCGGACCCAATGTAAGTGTGACAGAACAAATAAACCGAAATTCTAATTAGTTGTTATATCCTGGCCTCTGCATTGCGGATAGTTAATTTAATGGGCACATTTCTTTTATTTATATGACATCCTTCAGTATCATACTTAAAAATCTAAATGTATTCCTGGGAAAAGAAAAAAAGCCATTATCTTTGAACCTCAACAAAGGGAACCTATAAGATCTTTAAGACAATGCAAATCAAGAGAAAATATGCACATTGCAAAAGGGGTTAAGATTATGTGAGGACTGATTATAGTAAGCAGTATGAGTCATCTGTAGACTCAGCCAATAAAGCCCATATCGCACTTAACTACAGGTGTTCTTATGCCTGTGTAGAACTGGCCCAGTAACTTCATAATGAACAAAATCGAAGGAATCAATCAATCATGATTTTTGTTTACTCATACACCAAGAACATGTATTAATAGATTAAATAATAACTGCCAATGTTTCGTACTTACAACAAAAGAAAGCGCAGCACATGCCTCAGCACGTGCTGCGAGTACTATATGGGCAGAAGCACATTTTGGAGGCTAAAAAGAGGGAAAATGTAGGATTTTTGCAACAAAAAAAACAGTTGCATTTGAAGTTCCACATAGTGTCATTCATTAGCCGGGAACTTGCATTGTCATGATAATAATTCCTGTCGAAGTAACTTACCAGTTAGCACTCACTGCAAGTGCAGTAACCCCATTTCAAAAGCTTCAATATTTTCTGTTTGTTTATTTCGTGAATTTCAGAAGGTAATAATGTTGTAAGAGTGGAAAATGACGAAAAATCGTATATTTTGATGAAATGTGAAGCAATGATTAAGAACTCGTTGTAATGAACTTCATGACTTATGACTCAAGGGAGGATATTTGAGGTTCCAAAAATACAATAACGTACCAAAAGTTAGAAGTAAACTTCTTCTCATAAGGCTTTGTTAGAGTCAAAATTCTCTCTGTTGCCATCTTCATCAATTCTTTGTGTACTGTGTGTTTCTGCTTTCTTCTTTCTTTCTTTTTCTCAATTTCAATAGAGTGCCAAGAAGTATGGTTGCTGAGCATTTTCTATGTGGTATGTATAATTCAGGAATCAGGAGATCAAATTTTAACTAATTTGACGCCCACCCAATGCGAAAAGAGAAACAATTTCTAATGATGGTAATTGAAAAGGAAAAAAAAAAAAAAAAAAGATACTATTCATAACTAGCAAAGAAAATCCAAAGGTAAGGAAATAAAGGAAACCTGTGGATTATGGACTTTACTGCGTCTTCCTCCTTCTATCTTCTGTGGCAGCGATTTGTTACACACGACTGCCATTAGATATTCCAAGTTCATGAGTCAGAGACAACTCTTACAATACTAAAGGAAAATGTCCGTTGTATAACATCTCCGTTGTAGTCTAGTTGGTTAGGATACTCGGCTCTCACCCGAGAGACCCGGGTTCAAGTCCCGGCAACGGAAATCCCTTTTTTCCTAATTTTTCTTTTTCTCAATCAAAATCCAAAAGAAACACAACATCCCTTATTTTACTTCCAACCAAAAACAAAAAGGGGATACTTTTAGGAGCCGTTGAAATCATGTTTGGACATGTAATTTGGATATCTTAAGTTATATTTTCTCTTATAGACATAAAAATTCATAAGTTGTGAAAACTATTAAAATATTCTCAATTCTTATACAATCTTACCAAATGAGCAAGTCATAGTTCATAATAAAATTAATACGCTACTAGAAGGTCTTTCTAAAAAATACAACATTAATTGATCAAACTTTAGTTCAATAAAAATGAAAATTTAACATGAATAGTAATGTAACTACTCTTTAATGTAATCCTCCCACATGGTAAACATGAATAAAGGTTGGTGGGAGTTAATGAGGTTGGTAAATGGTTGGTGAGAGTAATTATTAAAAATATTTACCAAATTATGGGTCTTTTTTATAAAATATAAACTTATGGGTCAAGTGTTATATTTACAAATTTTGAAACCATAGTTTGAAACCCCAAATTATGTCTTTTTGGATCATTTAGGGTTTCAAACCATGATTTGAAACCATGAGATGAAATGTATGTCCAAACGTTGGTTTCATCTCATGATTTCAAACCACGGTTTCAAACTGCATGTCCAAACGCCTACTTAGAAATTGCCCTTCGGATTTGTGTTTGTAAGTTGTAACACTGGGAGTGGTTCTTTTGTAATTTCAAATAACGCCTATTTCCATTAATTATTTTGAGTTTTCTTAAACAAAAAGTGTTTCAAAGGGTAAAGGTTTATATATATTCCAAGTTCACTCCTTTGTAAATTTTCTTATTAGACATACAATGTTTTGTGGCACTTAGTCAAACGTCTTAGGTCAATCTCTATATCTAAATAACACTAGAAACAGAAAATTATGAGAGCCAAAAAAAAAAAAAAAATGATAACTTATAGAATATTCCAATAAAAAGATTTTTAAAAAATTACTATTCACATACGTCTATTAAGAAAAAGGCAACTAACAAAAACACAGGCTTTCGATATGATGTATTCTTTTCTACTTTTAGCAGAAATGAATTTAAAAGGCAACCAAATCTTTATTAAATATATGTAAAATCGTGCTTTAATTAGAATTCACATGCAAAGCTATTAGTCTGTCTTTCTATTCTATTGGTCGCGTTGATCCTATATTCATTTTTTTCTCTAGTAATTGTTCGTTTCAGATGATGTTTAGATATAAGAATTGTATATTTAGAGGAGGCTGAGCTATCTATGTGATTTTTGTGAATGAGATGTAATGAAAAGGACAAAATAATGACTTCAACTTCACGGGATATGTTTTATGTATAGCATTTTTTCCGACATTTATGCAATTTGGTTGTGAATATTGGTACCACAAAAATATTTTATTTTCCTCTAGTTGTTTCTCAACATGACTCAATATGCATTCTGACTTTCCGTTAATTGGAACTATCAAGCTTGTGTCAGGGCAGATCTAGTGAATAAACTATGTTAGTTCATTTGATGATCGAACTGAGTAATTTTAGTTTAAACTCTATATATATGTGTGTGTGTGTTAGAATTGTATTAATAAATACAAATATATAGTGATAGATTTCGAACCTAATAAATTAGATAATATATGATAGAATTTTCAATCTAAACTCATAAGTAAAATACAAATCCTGGATTAGCTTCGTGTTATATATGCAAGGAGAGTAATGTTCCATGGTTTGTAGTGCAAGGCAAGCTATTAATTATTACAATGCATTATTCTCGGTAACTTTTATATATTTCATGTATATACATGTATTTTATTGCTTTGCTTATGTGAATTACTAAAAGGTTTCATATTACATAGAGAAATTATAATTTTAAATGTATTCGTACTAAATGGTTTAAGTTGCATCAAATTAACAGCATTCTATGCATGGATAAGTAACTTGGAATTTAGAATAGATGGTGGGTAGCATATTAATTAAGTCTACTGTAATCGTAGTCTTATGCCCTCTGTGTTGTCAAGTGCTCAAAATCGATCCCATCAGTGATATGCTGCATCATTAATTAACTATCTTTTTCCACAACTTACATCTACGATCTTTAATTCCTGTTTCAAAATAACAACTCCCTCCAAACTCACATGTACAAATGCCTTCCAAAACTTTTGCATAGTAAAATTTAAGAATTTAAAGCCTTTCAATCTATAATGTTTAACAGCATAAACTTAACAGTATAAGTAAGAAGACGTTTCGTATTCCCCATAATTAAAGATATGTCTATTGTCATTTAAATCAAACTGTTTCACCAAAAAAGCCCGTTAAATGATGTCACTTTGTCCATTACTTGGTACATGACTTACTTAAGTGTTGTTAGGCAAATTCACCATCTCGCGCCTTAATTTTTTATCTAGTATACTTTCAGTTTAATTTGACCGACTCTAACGTGTTAGTTATCGACACATGCTTAACGTACAATTAATTTTTCAAATGACTTGATTGTGTAAATATATGAATAAAATTTGGACTAAACCTATTATCAATGTCATGAATTCTATGCAACTACCATGGCTTTTGGGTTTAAATTTGTATGTCACGTCCAATTGTCAATGCAATGCATATGCAACACCTCCAAATCTTGACCACGGATAAGATATATATATATCATGACTACCTTCATATAATATTATAACCACTCCATTCACGCCTCTTCCCCTAATTTCTTCTTTCTCCCAACTCCAAGCTGTACTTCCTAACTCAAGAAACCAAACTTTATTTATTTTATGCTGTAGCTCCGACCCAATTAACAGTTTTTTCTGCCTCCCAATCAGAGGCGAATTTAGGATTTAATATTTATGAGTTTCTATAACAATCAAGTTACTAATATATAATAATAATTGAGTTGATAAGTCAAATATATATAGATACTTCGTGAATTTCTTAATACATATACAGAGGCTAGGTAAAAGTTATCAAATTTAGGTGAACTCGTATATTAGAAGCGAGATGCACCCTTACTCCCAACTTTCTTTGGAAAAAATAATAGTCACAAGAAAAATAAAATAATTTTCAGAAATACCAAACTCGTGCATGAGGGTCCCATGTATGATGCTAGAGTTTCTCAAAATCCGTTTCCGCTTTATCAATTTAGTCAACCATCTTGTTCTTAAAATCATTTAATTATGCCGCAAACAGGCAGAACCCATGCAAATGATGCAATAGCTCTAGAAACAGTTCATATATTTTATTACATATATAAAACAGAATGTGAAATAGTGGCCACTGGTGTTGCGTACAGGTTGGTTGTTTGTATTTTTTTTCCTGCCAAATAGTCACGGTTTCTCCCTCACAGTCCCACTCTCCAGCTGACCAAAACAGACATTTCGCTATCAAACAGTAGATAACATGACAAAGAATTGTCACGCATAGAGGCGGATGGAACCTATATTCAACGCATTCAACTAAACCCAGTATTTTCGATAATAAACATAGATATACTATATGTGTGAAAAATCATTAAAATTTCTAACAAATATTTGTCGAATACGTGATGTTAATAGTACTATGAATTCTACAATCAGCGCTAAAACTCTTAAAAGCTTAACCAAACAAGTTTAAATCTTAGGTCCATTTCTGTCATATAGGATATGGCATATGGGCATATGGTAAAATCAAAATTCAGGATAGATTGGTCTGGAATGAGCAAAGAAACAAAAAAGATAATACGGATAGGAGTATAGCCACGACTTGTCAGCAGGGGCGGAACTAGAACATTTGATAAGGGGGTTCAAGAAAATTGAAAAAAGTGTCATTGCCGAGATTCGAACCCGCGACCGCGGGCTCAATCACAGGCGCCTCATCCACTGATCCGAAATCTCCATTTGTTAAGGGGATGCAAAAATAATATTTGTACATGAATAAAAAAATTCACCGTATATATATAGTGCAATTTTCCGACGAAGGGGGTTCGATTGCCACCCCTTGCACCCCTGTAGCTCCGCCCCTGCTTGTCAGATTCTCTTCCTCTGCTCTTTCTTATTATTTTCTCCCGGACCAATCATTATTACCTCATACATAACACACATACATTCTTTTTTCACACTCTGTGTGGCCCTTTATATACTACTCCTATTTCTTACTCTCATTATCTCATAGGGACATGACTAGTTCCAGGATGAAATTATTAGAACTGCTTTTTATCTTAATGTTGTTTGCTATTAGCACAAATGCGGCTAAAAGGGGTAAGTATGCTAGGAGGGATAATACATTGAGGGTAGCTAATGAAGATGGCTACTTGAATTGGATTAATCGCATGAGTTCTCGCAATCATTCTGTCTTTCAAGAAGCGAAAAACAAATTAGAGCCTTGCAAATTAATTAAGGTGAATAAAAATCCTAAGTCTGGGGATTTTACTACGGTTCAACAAGCTATCGACTCAATTCCAATAGTCAATTCGTGTCGAGTGATTATTTCCGTTAGTCCTGGAATTTACAGGTAATTTTGCGCCATATTACACTTCTTGTCCTGTTTTCTGCATCTTGATTCTGAACGATAAGGCATTCAATATACAGAGGAGAAACAGGACATTTTGAGCAAATTGCTAGTTAATTATGTGCAATTTTGTCTAATTAAGGTTAAAATTTTGCAGGGAGAAGATTGAAATCCCAGCAACAATGGCTTACATTACCCTGGAAGGTGCTGGTTCAAGCAAAACAACCATCAAATGGGATGACACTGCAGATAGGGCAGGAAAAGATGGCCAGCCATTGGGAACTTATGGTTCTGCAACTTTTGCTGTTAATTCCCCCTACTTCATTGCCAGAAACATCACCTTTAAGGTAATTCTGTACTTTGTTAAGTTTATTAGTAGTAATTAGATGCATGTATTAAGAACTAATGCATGGGGTGATGCGTGTATCAGAAGCGAAGCTAGAATTTTAAGTTTATGCATCTGAATTCTAGAAAATGTAACTTATGGTGTTCTTCATAAAATATCTATTCATATTAAGTGGATTTATTAACACAAATATAGGATTTGAGCCAAAGTAGGCGAAGCTCTAGCTCCACCCCTGCGTATATTCAAGGTATAATTCTTGGATTAACTTTACATATACTGACAGTATAAAAGGTTTTGTACAATTGGAGTGTCGGAAAAGCTAGTCTCCCTTTTTATAACAGTGACCTAATAGTATAACAGTTAGTTTACATTGTCGGAGTATTGTAGTTAAACTCATAATTAATTCCTCCGTGAACAGAATGTAGCGCCACCACCACCATCAGGGGCACTGGGAAAGCAAGCGGTGGCATTAAGAATCTCAGCAGACACAGCGGCGTTCATAAATTGCAAGTTCATTGGAGCACAAGACACATTGTATGATCAGAGGGGCAGGCATTATTTCAAGAATTGCTACATTCAAGGTTCGGTAGATTTCATATTTGGAAATGGGCTGTCTCTCTATGAGAATTGTCATTTACGTGCCAAAACAAAAAGCTATGGGGCCTTGACAGCCCAGAAGAGGGAGAGCTTACTGGAGGAAACTGGATTCTCTTTTTTGAATTGCAAGGTTACTGGATCTGGTGCTCTTTATTTGGGCAGGGCTTGGGGTACTTTCTCTCGGGTCGTCTTTGCTTACACTTACATGGATAAGATCATCACACCAAAGGGATGGTATGATTGGGGGGATAAGAACAGGCATATGTATGTTCTTACTTATGCAAACTTCGTACTTTTTACCCCCCCTCCATGTATATATATATATATTGATCGTCCAATATGGTTGATAAGGCTGCCGTTGAATATTAATTTGAAATGATTATGTTTTTCCTCAGTTTGAGAAAATAAACGAGGTGCTAGGTAAACTGTAAAAATGAATTAACTGAGTTTATATTGCTCTGCAGGACGGTATTTTATGGGCAATTCAAGTGTTCAGGACCAGGGGCTGACCATGGTGGCAGGGTGCAATGGTCCAGGGAGCTCACTGAACAAGAAGCCAAACCTTTCATCTCGCTCAGCTTCATCGATGGTCATGAATGGATTCTTAATATTTGATGATTTCTTCAATGTCAAGCTAAGCCATGGCAGTCTTAATCCTGTACAATTGCACAATCTATCTGTGACATATTGAAAGTTCAACCTACACAAGAAAATGATTTTTCCCAGCCACCATAATATGGCCAATTTTCTCATCCAGGCACCTGAATTGTAGCTGCTTAAAAGCTGCACGTCCATCCACAACCACGAAAATAGAAAAAGTAGCCCTTCCTCATAAAGTCTTATCAACCCAGAGTACAGTCATGCAAGAATAAATTATATTAAGTGTCCGATTTCAGAAACTGTTACTTTTTCTTATGGTATTGTTGAAAACTTTTTTCAGGAAAATTTCCTTAATTTGTTTCGGAAATGGACCCAATTAACTGACTAAGCTGGGCAAAGCCAACTGAACCACCAAAATGGGTCAAGTGGCCCAGTAAATTGTCGAGAAGAATACACTGCAAAAAGATATGCCCGCACAATGCTTATCAAATCACATGCCACCAAACTTCGCCTAACTGAGGAACCAGGCAACGAGTATTGTATTACAAGAAGCTGGGAGCAATGTATTTAAGTTTACAAGAGACGTCAATTACAAAATAAACTGTACAATTATGAACAAATGTACATGGTTTACAATTCCACCATGACGGTCAGTTAAAAGCAGACCTGCTTTCTTCGAGTAACTGAACTGTACAATACACCAACAGGCAGCCTGACAAAAACAAACTGGACAAGTCAACAACCAAAAGGAATAAACAAGCCTTCAGGAAGATGAAATCAAAAGCACATTGGAGAAAGATATATGCTAGCATTTACTGGTAAATAAATATAGGTCCACTTGATGTCAATATCATATATAGAGAGCATCAGATATCAACATCTCATGTTCCACATTGTAAATGGAGAAGATATCCAACACTCCTAGAGAACGGACACTCCTTAAACGGCAACCACTCCAGCAAGGACATCTTACACCCACCCCTTGATATGCAGCAAGGACAACCGACATCACCACCAAGACAAACGGACAAAATAAAAAGGGAGGGAAAATTACTGGGAACTGACAAACAGATAGTGATAGCATAATCTATTTTTGCAATGAATATGCAAACAATTGTCATCAAGTATAGGAAAATGATGTAATGCTCATATAACAAATGGGTCTCCCAATATCAGAGGAAACTGAAAAGTAAACACAGGCCACACACCATATAGATCATCAGGACTGGAAGAGAGTTACAGTCGCAATGTAACCATTCTTCATCACCTGTGACAAATAAGCAAGATTCTAGTGAAGCAGTAGGAAATGAAAACACAAAGAAGGGAAGAGAGATAAAGTGTATAGCAGCACCCCCAATGTGGGGTATACAGACATTCATTTGAAACCAAAAAAAATCACCTCAAAGGCAAGATTTTGGTAGCCATATACAAAGGTAGATCCAAACGGATTGCTCGTAGAGCCTTGCGTTTGGATAGCAGCTCGACCGCAATCGCCTAGTATCTCCTGCAGAATCATTGCAACTTAACAATGAGTCAGCATGAAACTGAGCCCAGATAAAGAGGTGGTCTGATGATAGTTCTATACACAGAGTACCAGTACACAACAGTTTACCCATTAGTTCTAAATATCATATAACATGAGCGCAATAACTAAGAACTCCCAACTTGATAACCTCAAAGGAATACCAAAAAAAAAATAGAATAATTACGAATCAAACAGAAGAAGAATTCACCTTAACTTGTTCCCATTTTGTGCTGGCTGTAATAGTAGCTTTAGAGGAGTTCAAATCCTGATGATACGAGCCTACAACTGCAGACAAAATGATACAAGAAGTATTAAAATGAATATCCAATTCTTTTACATCGATTAACAAAAGAGGGCTTTAGATCTTGAAAGAATCAACTCACAATCAGAACAATGGATAACAAAATTGCACTTCATGTATGAATTAAAATCAGCATGCCCTGGATAGTTGGTGTGCAAGACAAATTTCTTGATTTTATGTGTCTGAAAATTAACCACAATAATCTGAGAATGAATATCAACTTCATAACATGCGCTCATGGAAACCCATAGGATGACATACCTGCCCATCAAATAGTATATCTAAGCCACGAGTAAAGTAGTTGTAGAAGTAATCACCACAAAGAGTTGTCCTCGGCCGGGGATCTGAAGCAGAATGGATCACCATTTGATCAACCTGTACAGCTGACGAAGTCAATCTCCACCAAAAATCTAACATGTAGAAACCTGACAGAAGCTCACAAGAAGTTGGGTATATCAATTTTCTGTTAGACACTAAAGAGATACAGCAGTACCTGTTTCTGATGGATTCCGCATGGTCGACCTAATTCAGTCCAAACATCCTGCATAAAGACAAGATAAGATAAGGTTGCATAGTTGATTCAGTCATCAAAACATATGTAATAAAGGAATAGGACGAAATGCAGTCCATGAAGAACAAACCTACACCAGGCTGCACACAACATATAAGCACAAATAGATCCAAGCATTCAAAAACCAAAAGTGAAACTACTAAAAGAACTAAGGTCAACACCTAGTTCAATTATGAGTTAAAATAGGTTTTAAGCCTCTTGTTGCCTTTCTAACTTCAGGAAAAATCTAACTTCTGCATTGCAGCCCATTCGTGAACTTCATTTTCGGCAATAGGGATAAGATTATTGGATGGAATCTAGACTGAAGACAGTATCACATCAACACAATTAGAGTTTTCACTATATTAAGGAAAAATAATCCAATGGAAGAAAGAGATAGTTTCTGCTCTGATTAACCGAAAAACTCTTCTTTTAAAGCAGAGAGGTTCAGTTAGTCTTTTCTGTGGTAACAGCCCCAAATGGACACTCCCTCATAATATGGCCTTGACGGCCGCAAGTAAAGCAAGCACCTGTAGCGAAATGGCATTTCCCAAAATGAGGCCTAAAGTTACCAGCGTTTAATATATATAATGAAAAAAAAAAAAAGGAAAGAAAGAAAATAGAAAACACAATTCCCATTCTATTCATAGGTGATTCTAAATCAATTAGATGTAATTAACATCATTCTCCATTACCCATATCATTATAACAATTAAACAACTGTAGCCAATGATTAACCGAAAAACAATCTAAAGACAGAGGAATTACCTGTGGTGATGCACCAAAGGGGATGTATTGGCCACCAATGCTAAACCGTAATTCTTCCCCCAGCTAAAGAAAATAGAAAACATAACATAATTATATGTAAATCAATTGAACAGCGTGTCAGAGCAACTTCAATCGGCAAACTTAATAAATGTCACTCGACACATCTTTTATGATCCAAGTGACTCAATTTAAACAGATCTTTTATGATTCAAACTACTGCACAAAAAGACATAAGAACTCTGTCTCTTTTATCTTCGGAATTGGAAAATACTACTAATCATTCATTAAGTACTAAGATTCGGCATTATAGAGCACGAAAAAAAAATGACAATAAAATCAAACTAGACATACAAATCTTCTCTATTCAAAGGAATAGATAAGGGGTAGACACCGCTGCTTTTAAAATTCTAACCTCAAAAGGTTAGCCATTGCAAGTGGAGAAAGAATTATAAAAAATAGTAGTCATTGCAAGTGGTGAAAGAACTATAAAAAATAGTAGCCATTGCAAGTGGAGAAAGAACTATTAAATGGGACGGCACCATATTTAGTTTACTTTAATTTCATTTCCCTTCCATCACAATTTGAGACAGCACTAAGATGAAAACTAAAGAATCATCAAATTGATGCAATATTACAACTTTCTAGCTCACAAGTTTGAGATTCTCTGATGATTGATTTATAACAGAGCAAGACAAACATATCAGCCCGAACTGTAAAATCCAAAGGTCTATTTCCTTTTTCAATGGCTATATATTTGGAAAAGCGAAACAAAAATATAAGAAGCTGACATAACAGTTCTCCTAGCAAAGAGAGCTGTGAAAGGCAAAATTTAAGCACATTAACGCCAAAACTAATAAGCTCCAGATGTGAACGCCCTTTATGTCAGCTCTATGTAATGAAAAGAACCGCAATCACACAGAGGATAACCTAAAAGAGCTTTCTCAGCGAAAAAAAAAAAAAACCTAAGAGCTGCAGCTAAAAGGAGGAGAACCTAAACTTACTATTCATACATTATTCAATAAGAAATCACTTATAACATTAGAAGAGACTGCAGAAAAACTTCAGTGTGGACATGTAAAGGACAAAATAAACCTTAACATGCACTTCTTCCATGTAGACGCTGCCAGCAGGCAGAGGAGGAGTACAGGCCTTGTCCATCATGGATCCAACACCAACTTTACTTCCAGTAGAACTATCATATATTGATACACGGCAAGTAACTGGAGTTGTGCCATCTGGAAACTCCAGAGGTAGTTCCGCTTTTGAAGTGGAAAGAGAGAGAGAAAGAAAGGAAAAAAATTAATTTACAAGCGTAATGAGTCTGCACAAGTGTGAAAAACAAAAAATAACCAGGAATACCTCCTCCATCACGACAGCAATCTGTATACTGGGAGGGAATTGGAAAAGCAAACGACAATCCCTGTAAAGTTGCAAACTATCAGAGCCCTCAACACAGAACTAAGTGATGGATAACAGAATTAGATTTAAATGTGGTATTCCATAGACATAGATCACATACTGGATAAAATAGAGTGTAAACTCCTCGGTCCTTGTCATATGTTCCTGGATAGGTAGGCCCAAAAAGAGTATAGACGGCTACGAAAGTGGCTAAAGTGGACGGCCCGCTGCAAGTAACAAAATCAAAAGACAATATTTTAATCAACAGAAATGTCAGGAGGTGTAAGCACAGCATCACGAAAATCTACCCATTTAAGAGTTGTGAAAGTAAACACTACAAAAACCTACCCTATTACAGAGGTGGCATAGCGCATCTGAAGCCGTTTTACATCGAATATTTCAATAAGGCGCAGTCTCTGCAACAGGTAAGACTTGAGATTGTCAGAGATACTAGAAAAAATTGTTTCTAGTCATCCATTACCCAAGTAGAAAGCTCTTGAGCTAACTTATAAAGGAAATAAATCTTATAAAAGAGAAACTTACATAAGAAATAAGTTCATGATATAGAAAATTATAAAAGAAATAAATTTAAAAGAGAATCACATAATTTATGGCTTTTTATACTGCTTTGAATTGCTTATTCTTGCGCCGAGGGTCTACCGGAAACAGCCTCTCTACCTCCCAAGGTAGGGGTAAGGTCTGCGTACACTCTACCCTCCCAAGACACCTCTTTGTGGGATTTCACAGGGTATGCTGTTATTGTTGTTGTTGTTGTAATCACATAATCTTAGAAATATTTTCTGAAAGGAAATTCCATAACTCATTCCATCCTAAATCACATACCGCTTCGGAAATGTACATGATCTAGAAAGCTAGATATTAAATGTTATCATGTTATTGATACTTCTCCAAGTACATTCTCTTTTTTAGGGTAAATCAAAAGGAATTTCCTTAATGTGCACTGAGACGATGCCAAATGGTAATGGGTAAAAGGTGTTTAGCATTGAGCCTCCAAAAAACTATTCACCGATCTACAAATAACGGAATCACTTATTTCCACCAAAAGTATAGGTAAAACAAGGTAACTAATGATCTTCAGTATCCGCCTTTCAACTCCTTCAAGCATTCCCCATATCATACAAAAATGGCATCACGATGCCATTTCCAAAATTTCCTCCTTTCCCCCTGCTTTGCTCAACCTCCACGTTGCAAGGGCACCTTCAGCTGTTCAGGGAATTAAATCACGGAATACACCACACTCCCTACTTCCACTGCATAGTAAAAAATGAAATGAAGGAGCACAGTATTAGTTTATTCCCCCTTTTTCTTGCACACGCAAGACTGATTAACCATTATGTAACTCCTCCACAGACTGCTGCAACCTAAGATAACGTCCCAAGAAGCGGACCACGCAAAGAAAGCTAATTTTTAGCCGTTTTTGAACCATCCAGATAAATAGAGTAAGGTTTCACCAGGAAGCTCCTCCACCCTGTGTCAGCTTTTGTACCATCCTATGCTGCCCCTCTTTAGCCAATAGCCGCTAAACTATTAGTATCCAAGGGAAATGCACCATTTCCCAAGAAAATCCACACGTGTCCTTCCTAAGTAGATCTGATATTGAACCTCCTCATTTTTTGCAATTAGGTATAAATGAGGGTACTTTATCTTTAGTGCTACCTTCCCGCACCACATGTCAAGTCAAAAGCTATGATTTCCTTTCCTTCTATCAATTCTATATATTTTTTAAAATCAATCTTTCCCTTCATTATATTCCTTTCCACGGAGAAGATGAATTCTCCCTTTAGAAAGGACATGACCATTCAGACAATCCACAAAAAGGTACCGAGGATAAAGACAAAAGCTGAATTCATCCATACATTTCACAATCTTGAAGGCGCTCTTAGCACTATTTCCGGAATTTATAGCTTAAAATTATAAAGCTTCTCTTACCCTGTGCGCACCCGAAGGGTAGCGGCTGCGGGTTCCCTTGTCATCAAATAAATTATAAACCTTCTCATTCTTCCACTCCCAAGGAAAAGAAAACTCAAGTTACTCCTGATGAAATTTTAACTATCAACTGGTATAGTGGCACTGACAATCTTGCACGATATAATTAAACTGGTGTTGTCTCAAGTGCGCTTAAGCCCTGAAGCGAGGCTCAAAACATGTTGAGCGCTTCGACTCACTTATTGAGCGCTTCAGTGTCGTTATCAAGGTTCTTAGACATACTTTTCCTCGCCATGAGCGTTTCTTGAAAAGGGTACACTAAAAAATTAATATTTCCCATTATTGTTAAAAAAAAAAATCAATTTCTTTGTCCATATATTTGTTATTCATGCTTATAATTATTAGTCTTGGTCTAAACATATGTCTATGCGGTTTTTCTCCATTTGCGCCTTTTTCATTAAAGCCCACGTTTTATTTGCGCTTAAAGCCCCAAAGGACCTTAGAGCCTTTTTGCGCTTTTCGCTTTTCATAACACTAAATTAAACTTTAATATATTTGTTGCCAGGTCCTCCGTTTCTCCAACTACGTACACATGTTTCTTCATGAACGCTCCAAACAGAATTCAATTTCATGAAGTTTGCCCCTCAGATGTGAATTAAAATAAGTTAATAAATGATCAAGATTACAAGTTAAAGGATAGAAATGTCTCAAAAAGATGGCATTGCCACCATATTTTAGCCATGCATTCAGAATTGCGAATCTAGTAAAGAATAAGCCATAAATAAAATATCAATAGTTAACTTGAACAAAGTACAACCAATGATCTTTCCATACAAGGTAAAGAAATCTTCTCATTAACTAGACCAAAGAAATCTTCTCATTAACAAGACCCGAGCAGCAAGAGAAAGGCATGCTTCAAATCTAATACCTGTGACCAGGGATCAAACCGCAGATGAAATCCATGATCTGGGAAGCTAATGACGATGTCAAGTTTTAAGGGCTCCTGCAGAACACAAATTGAGCATTGAAATTATTATGTAATTTTCGAGACGCTGGTATGCAAAACTAGCCATGTCCATAATATTGATTACGGTGTATCATATATGACGATAACATGTACAACCTCAAAATTTCAGAACCAATTTATGCATGCAATCGGCAGAATTCTGGTTTATAAACCCATTTTAATGGATACGTCCTACTACGAAATATATTACTGGCTCAGTTAATCACAACTAAATGGGGAACTTTTCTATTCAACCAACAAAAGATAGTAATTTTTTATAAACCGAGACTAAGAAACAACAAGACACTAAATAACGCAAACGGAACTATTTAAAACGCATACTAGTCAGCAATCCGTAAACTGATTGTGTTGAACTACAAAACAACTAAATGTTCAGAGAGTAAAATTGATTTAAAATGACATCTAATTGATTTAATATGAGATCAAAGGTGCACGATTTGATGCCACCGCAATAAGGAAAATGTATTAACCAAAAAAAAAAATGAACTATGTAAAATTCACCTGGGAATATCGTCAAACAAATCACCGAAAATATTGTACCTAGGACAGATACAACCTGAATCATACCTCATCATAATACTTAACATGGACAACATCATAAATGTTAGGCTGCTGCTCTATCTGTGCAAAAGCTTCGGAAATAGAACTTCCTGAAACATTTACAAGAAGTCAAGAACTAACACAGATCATCACATGTAAAATCAGCTAACACTAAACCACAACAATCACAATTCAACAAAAAAAAAAATCTAGAAATTAAATGAATTGATCTACGTATTTGACAATCGATGATCTAATCGGTACGGTAAAAAAAGCATGAGTTGAAATGAAATTCGTTTTTTACCGAGGGTAAAAGGACCGATGCCAAAACCAGGGCGGAGATCGAGAACAATAGAGCCCATGGCTGTGCCTTCGCAACGGCGTCTTGGTCTCTGCATCATTTGTTGTTGAAATATGTTGAATCGCGATTGTGACTTTTAAGTCTATTATAGATAGCTTTAAGTAGGAGGCAACTGATGACAACGATGTGGCAAAGGCGAGGATGGATGGAATCTGGTTATGACATTTGGTACCCAGTACACGAAACGTTACGGTGATATTGTGTTTTTACTTTTTGGCTAATGCGCAGCATTAACCGCAGTTCAAATGGGTAAAATTGAGCACCATTTCACCAGACGTAAGATTGTAGCTTTCTAAATGGAGAATTTTGATTAAAATTCCGATGACTTGGGCAAGTGAATTTCAGGTATGTTAATTCCAAAATGAAATTCAGAATTGTAAATTTACAAACTTGTCCATGGTAGCGGTGGGTTGCGTTCTGGATAAGGGAGGCGCTTTTGTTCCTATTTTGCAGGGGCAGCAAGGTATTTTAAAAATGAAACGATAGGATCAAATCGAGCTTCCGCCCCTGAGTTCCTATAGTTGTGCTTTCTTTAATTAATCAATAATAAAAAACATAGACGTAAAAGATAAGAAATGATCAATTATATTCTTGATATTGTCTTATGATCAATTATATTCATGATTATTGTCTTACTTTCAATTGTTGGGATATTTTTTATCATTATATTCATGATTATTGTCTTACTTTCAATTGTTGGGCTTTTATCATTTACTAGTGAATTAGTTCGCGCTTCGCGCGATCATTAAAGAAATTATTTATGACTAAATAATTATTGTTATGATTTTTATTTAAAAAAATTACAGTGACATTTATGTATTCTTTGATCAAGTTGATCCCCATCTTTGAGTGAAATCATAGCATTCATCCATTTCGTCCACTTATAAAAAGCAATGGACATTCAAAAACAAAAAAATATCTAGATTTGATGAGAATATGACAGAAAATAGAAAGGCATTGTATCCACTAACATATGTTGAATGATGGTAATCCTTTCAACTTCTCATTAATTGAAAAATGGCGTGTGTTGAATATGGAGGTGTAAAACCTTCAACTTCACATAATGCACTATACCTTGAATTTTAATCATATAAAAATTCGGATTACGATGCAATTTTTTTTTATCAATATGAAGTTAAATAATTAATCAAGATAAAACTCTCTTAATGAACGCTAAATATTATATATTAATGCCATATGTTGTTATTTCATTAGCCATCATTGGATGATATCATGCACTCCCTCCGGATCAAAAAAAGAGCTCACTTACTGCATTTGCACACCCCTTAAGAAACTACTCATTCCAAGAAAAAAATATAAATTGACTAAACTACCCCTAATTAAATAGGCATTGGGATTTGATCACATAACACTTAATAGGGGTAAATCTGGAAAGATAAGGTTAATTGTTTCTTGATTTAATAAGTGGACACTTTTTTTACCCAAGAAAGAAATGCTAAGTGGACACTTTTTTTTATCTGGAGGGAGTATCATATTTAACAAGACAAAAAATGATATTTATCACAATTGAACAGTTCAATTTAAAAAAAAAGAGAGTAAAAATTCAACACAACATATAAATTTTCTTAATATTAACTTAAGAATAACTACAAAAAAAACATCAACACAAGGAAGTTATGTCCTTTTTCATCCTAGGTATTATATCCTTTAGTTATTCGTTTTCTTCTTCTTTTGCATTACAGAATTTTTTATTTCCAAAAGGTATAAGATAGAGGAAAATGAGAGAGATACTGCTCTTAAAATTCTAAATGAAAATAATGAAAGTATCAATTTTTAAGATATTGAAAGCAAAAAATGTAAGATAATTTAGTTTTTTTTAATGATTTCTATAATATTTTGAATTTTATGATATTTATTAATTTAAAGAAAATTAAATATAGTCAATTTAAAACAATTTAAGGCAAAAAAGGTAAGGAAATTGCCAAGATTTAAAGTAAAGAAAACTACACAAATTATCTTTCTCAAAGTGAAAGACAAGTAGTTAGTAGTTTCCAATTCTGATCAAACTCTTTCTTTAAAATCTCTAATGATGTCCATTCTTTCCTCAATATTCCTACATGGAAATATAAAAGAACAAATATTAGCGATATTACCAACAAAAAAAAACATATAAGAAAATAAAAATTTCCAAATACAACAGGTAATTAAGAACGTTATACACTATTTCATCAAATATTTTTTAAAAAACAATAAAATGTACAATATACTCTCACTTCAAATGCATCAAGATTTTTTAAAAAAGGTATAAGTAAATCAAGATAAATAAAAATATCACGAGTAACCTAATCATATATACACACAGCCTCCATTCAATTGTAAATCGAAAAATTTAACTACATCTTACATCTACATAGCTAAATAGGTATTTACATATATACATCTATGTATTTAGTGGGTTAAACTTCACTAAAGAAAGAGAGAGAATTAATATTATAGAAACTCGTGGATTTTGAATCTTGTTGCACCTCTCTTTCTCATTCTTCTTAAATTTAATCTGTTCTAAAAAAGTCCCTGCAATATTATCTTTAGCTCAGACGTATACGAGGCTTAAACCATTCTCACAGAAAAATCAATTTATTTGACACGATTTTTTTAATTAAAATTTTGTTTTTGCTTTAAAAAACACTGTTTCCACGCTATGTCGTTTAAGTATGCTCTCAAAAGCATTTTTGTTATGGGTAAAATAGAAATAAACATCAGAAGATCAAATCAACCTATTTTAAGCTTTCAAGTTAAGGAAGATAGAAGCGGTAAAAAAAGTTTAACGCCAACGTAAGAATCACGTCTTTTATAACCACATTACATAATTTTCAAGACACAACGTCCAATTATTTGTTCCAATTCCTATTTGCCCATATGACCTGCAAGTCATGTTGTACTCCGGCTGCAAGGCACAACTTACGAAATGCATAGTTAAACAAAATCGAAAGATATTTGTTTGCAATCATATATTGAAGCCTTGCAAAATGTTTGTCACATAGCAGTAGATGCTTGGTCACTGCGTGATAGGATTTTATGTGTACCAACATGAAAAGAAGAAGCAAATTAATCCCCTCAAAATGTAATGAGCGATGTAATTATCGTTTTTCATAATAAACTTGAAAATTTCACTTGCAAAATAACTTTAACAATATCTTTAAAACCAAAATAATTCAAATCAGCAAATTCACAAATCGATGAACCTGCACTAATCAACCAACCTAAAGTAAATGGAATATAAAGAATTATAAAGAACGAAGAACGAAACATCAGAAACCAACACTCTAGCACATATAATATTCCAATTTTCAATAATTAAAATAAGTAAAGCCTCAAACAAAGATCAACAATAGAACATTCCCAACTTAAATTAATGGAAATGGGAAACGAAAGTAAAAAAGAATAATAACAGTAGAATCAACCTTTAAAATTCTTATTTTGGTTTAAGGCAAAAAAAGAGCGAACTACTTTAACCATGCAAATCAATGATATTTTTCTAGGACAGCTAGCTCTAAATTTGAGACTATATCAAAAATATCATTGTAAATAATTATTATAACGGTATTTTGTTAGGCTAATTTTATTCTTTGAGTTTTCTTTTTGGGAGATTCATAAACTAATAAACCATAAAAAGACTTCTTAATATTTGAAATATTTCATTAAATTGCCTCAACCATTAATCCTACATTAACAACTGTATTTAACTTTGTTCTCACGTAATGTGAAGGACAAATTTAGCCTGGGCCTAGCCTAGGCAATTTGCAGGAATGTCCTTCAAAGGCCCGGTCTTTAATTTTTGTCCCTTAAATTGGTGGTCTTTAATTTTGTCCTGGCCTAAAACTCCTAGGTTCGGGGTTTAAATTTCTGCTCAGTCAAAAATAAAAAAAAAATCACAAGATAGAGTTTGAATTCACAAGGTAGAGTTTGCCTACTTAAGGCAGAGTTTCAAACCTACTTTGCCTTCGGGCATAAGGCAAACTCTCCTTTAACGCAGAGTTTTGCCTTCAGGCATACTCTATCTTAATGTATATCTTAATGTAGAGGTTTGGTTTTGCTTGTGTGTTTCACCATCTTGTTCCAAATTTGTGTTTTTGTTCTTAGTCACCGGTAATCTTACAGGATTTCTTATGCTAGCAACTTATATAAATTTTATATTTGTGACCCGTGTTCCTGTAATTAGGATAAACCAGTGCATTTTTGTGACACGTGTTTAAGTAATTTGGAGAAACCCTGCATTCTTGTGTTATTTTGAATTATATGCGAATACTCGTGATTTTTTCGTATCTCTTAGTGCTTTGTTATTGCCTTAAGGCAAAAAAAAAAAAAAAAAAAAACTTATCTGGAATTTAGCAAACCTTTGCCTTAAGGTCTAATTTTTATCTCCGTAGGCTTAATTTTAAGTAAAAATTAGACCTTAAGGTAGAGGTTTACGTTCTGTCGTAGACAAGTTAGGAATACCTAGTAGTAGGGTAGAATAGAGTAGAGTAGGATTCATATTAGCAAAGTCCGTTTTAAAAAAAGCTTAATTTGGTTTGGTCCCCTCCGTGGATTATGAATAGTTGAATACTGATATTATTTAATCAATTCCATGTCCCACTATCCAGACCGGCTTCCCACTTTTCTCTTTTTTGATATTTTCGAGCAACAGATATAGATATAGAGAGAGAAGGGGCGGGGAAGGCAATAAGAGGAAATATGATGTACCAAGTGAAATTTTATCAAGCATGAACAAACACACATCACACCACTTTGATCATACATTGGTCATGGTTACAACTTCCAAGGGTCTACAGCAAATTAATAAATAAATTCATGTTTCTAGATTAAAAAGTGTAAAATTAACATTAATATTAGGAAAAGATTATCAAAATGAATTAAGGGTAACATAGATCTTAAAAACTAACTTGCACTATAAGAACCAAATCAGTGCCTTGAAGATTGCTTCAAGCAAAATATAAAATCACATAATAAAAATAGTTAAGGTAATTATTAGCTATTATTGTTTTAAAATAGATAAAACAAAGTAGTCTTGAAGAGTATCGTTTGCAATTATTTTCATATAAATTACGAATTACAATAATATGGACTTTAACATTAATGAAAACAAGATTACTGTCCGCGCTGCTAAAATTAGTTTCTAGAACTCGATCTTGGTACTAGTCCATAACTATTAAAGTCGGAGTTCGCAAACAACATTTCTTAATGAAGTAACTTTATTCTATTTCTTAATACATTTCATATGAATTTTGTTTCAAACTTTAACAGATAGCAGATAAACAACAAAACTCCTCTTCTTCTTTTTCCATCAATAAACCACAACTTTAGGGAAAAGGGATACTCAAAACTTAAGACTTCGTAAAAAAATTCAACTATATCACAATGTCATCCCGAGCAGGGTTGATAAAAAGTTAAAAACAATAAATGACGAAGATCTAAATAATATTGGCTTTTTTTTTAACTTTGAGAAAGGTGTGGAATGAAATTTGAAATCCAGTGTAAAGAAGCCATAAATAATGATCTAGAGGAAAATTTCAGGAAATTTATCAAAGCTGGAAGCAAATTGCATAATAGTCAAAGCACAAAGTTGTGTCATCTCTTTACTCTTTTATTGAAATTATAGAGCGTGAAAAAAAAATGCGTAATATAAATTATTCTCGATTTGTTTCCAATTCTTATTCATCTTTATTAATTGCTCGAATTTAAAAATCGTGCATCTATGTTTGCTATGACAAAAAAAGTTTGTGTCACACACACATAAATCACATTATGCTTCAGGCAGATGAGAATCCTTATTAGTTAAAGTGCTAATAACACAATATATTGATGATTAGAATTAGATTTTGCTATAGCTAGTGCCTTGGCGGCTACTTCATGAAATCCCATTTTCTTGTGAAACGACACGAAACATTTTTGTCCTTCTTAGCTCTTAATTTTTATTAAACTTGGATAGAACATGCAAGTAAACACTACAAATATCATGAAGAAAATAAAATTAAGTATGGAGACTTATCTGAATGTGCAATATTTTTGGAGTTAATTGCATGCAAGCCCTATAAATGAGAGACAAGTTCGACATTAACATCCATGTGATGTAATGCAGGTCTCTAATGCAGGAATTGGGAGCTCCGGTGATCAAGCACACATTCCGGCAATGGCAGAGCCACACTATGCCGAGGGTGTTCATCCGAACCCCCTCGGCGGAGAAACATACTGTTTTTAGTTACAAGGTTAAAATTATTTTTTATGTATATATAGTAGATGTTGAACCCCCTTAAGCTTCTTCGTATGTTTACTTTTTTATATTTTGAATCCCTTTGGTGGAAATTCTGACTCCGCCACTGCATTCCTGGAGCAAAATAGTGTACCTGATGCACCAGCAAAGGAGGGGACAAAGCAATGTCTTTTTGGAAGGCCTAAAATTTTGATAGTTCCTTCAATGTTTTGCAACAAAACATATAGTATGACATTTTGGGAACTACTTTCACTAGGTCTATTTTGGCTTGTAATAGTCTTAATCTAGATCAAACTTATGTGCAAGGTGGTACCTTGCCCCCCAACAATATGTTTTACTAAGCATTGGAGTATATATTAGTATCCAGTTTACCGAAAAAAAAAAAAGAAGAAAAAAACCCATGTGATGTTAAAATGGAAAGAAATTAGTTAATCTAATTATCTCTTGACAGCAATATATAGAAGGAACTAATTCTGCAAAAAATTAAAATCACAATTTGACGAGTCAGTATTATAACTTGTTTTGCCAAGCTTATTTTCCCCCTAAAAGTACTTATTTTTTCAATAAGTACTTATTTGAAAAAAAAGTGAGGTGTTTGACCAAGCTTTTGGGAGAAAATAAGTGCTTCTGGGTAGTAGCAAAAACAGTTTTTTAGAAGCTAAAAAAAATAGCTTTTTTTACAAAAGACTTTTTTTTGAAAAGTACTTTTAAGAAAAATACACATAGAAGCACTTTTTAAAAGCTTGGCCAAACATTAATTGCTGCTCAAAAGTGCTTTTTAAATTAATTGGCCAAACACAAATTGCTTTTAGCCAAAAGTACTTTTTTGAAAAGTGTGCTTTTAAAAAAAATATTTTTTAAAATAAGCTGATTTTAGAAGCTTGGCCAAACAGGCTATAAGTCTTAACCATTGATATTGTACCCAATGATTTTTGCGAGGTATTTATGCTTTTACCAACCGGGTATATTGAAAATGAACCAAAAAAAGAGAAAAAGGGATAAAAAGGGACACATACCTGTTCCTTTTTTCATTTCGTAAATGAAATATTTCTAAGATTAGGCAAAAGGAATAAAAAGGGGAAAAAAGATAATATTTTCCCACCACCTGTAATGCTAACTTGCACGTTTCCTAAATCTGGAGCAAAAATCTTTACTTAACGTCTTGGACTGGCAATCTGCATTTAATTTGGAAAATAATTAATGGTGCCAAACACTGCAACTGCGCTTAAGTGAACAGATTATCATTTAATTAATCCACTAGTTGCTCCCAAAAAAAAAAAAAATTCCACTAGTTGTTCGCTTCAATAAACGCTCTTTACCTTGTTTGTTCACAGTTCACACCTCTATGTAATCACTCTTATATCCCCCATCCACATTAAATTAAAAAAAAATAAAAAAATGAAAAGCTTATATCCTTGTTTAATTTCCTTATCGATGGGATAATGTCCAAGAACAATTTAACCGGTCCAAAATCACAATTCGAGTAACATTAACTACATAAAAAAACTCATTAAAAAAAAAAGATTAAATTTATACTCAAAATAAGGTTGTTGCACTAGTTAAGTTAATAAATGTTTGTATAGCAAGTGCTCCTACTAGATTTACTATTGCACTTCCCTACTTAGCTGTTATAATTGCTTCCAATGGTAATTTATTATAAGAAAGTTCGTTTCCACTTGGGGACGCAACACAAATTTGATTCCTATTCAAATTATTGGCACCTCTCACAATTAATTCATAACTTCGAGTTGCTAAAGAGTGAGATACTAGGTTATATTAATACTCCCTCCGTTAACTTTTAATTGTCCACTATTGACTTTGTACACCCCTTAAAAAATAATAAATGAAGTATAATTTTACCATAATACCCATATTAATTTATGTATAGTCTCAATAGACTTGAAAAACAATTTGAAAACGAGTAATTAATGTCGGGGTAAAACTAAGAAAAGAAGTTCATCTTTTGATCTTGATATGCTAAAGTAGACAAGTAAAAATGAAAATTTATTTTCGATATACTGGACAAGTAAAAATAAAAATTTATTTTTAGTATATTGAACAAGTAAAAGTGAATAGCGGGAGTACTCCGTATCTAATAAAACCAAGAAAGATAAATAAGATAACTGTGAATACTCCCTATGTCCCAATTTATTAATGGGTTCGAAATATTAAAATACTTAATTTTCTATAATAATTTGGGTATAGATTTTTCAAGTCTTGTAAAATAAGATTTATATATTTGAATACTTATACACATCAACATAGTTAATGAGTCCAGTTACTTGAAAAAATCACAATAAAAAAAATTATTTGACTCCTCAAATAATAACACATTCACATGAAATGCGACGAAGTATATTTAGTTATTATTTATACAAATCCTTCTACGTCATTTATCAAATCACTACTCTGCAAGTCACTTTAGTAAATGCTATTTTATGCGATGCCATCTTCACATACCAAATATTTATCCAATTCTGCTAACCACGTAATTTACAGTATAACATTATATTTGATAGCTAGTGACACATGAAACATAATCAAATATAACAAATACAATTACAAAAAATTACATCTTAATATAGTAAAGACAAACTCATTACATACTCCTCTCCTGGTCAATTACGTAGTAATTAAGAGACTAAAATAAAAGAAAAATAATATACAAGTGCATGTTTGTACCTATTAGACAAAAAAGGAGATGAAGTTAAAATGATGAAAGTGGCGTAAACCAACACAATGCTAGGGAAAATTTCCGTATCAATATAGTCAAAGAAATACCAGAAATCAGATGGCATAATAAACGCATAATAAACGCAACACCGGTTGTTGTCAAAGAATGATGCAAAGTCAGAAGCGGATCTAGGATTTAAATTATAGGAATTTAACAATTTAAATTTTTTTAGCATTAAACTATGATATTTCTAAAGTTATGGGTTCATATCTACTATTTATTATAATTTTAGTAAATTTTTACACATAAATTTATACTCCGCATCGAAAGTTTGAGGTTCAATTGAATCCCCGGGTATAGTGCTCCATCCGTCTTTGTGCAAAGTAGCAGCTGAGAAGTACCGGATGATTCGTGGAATTAGTTAAGGAGCGCGTAAACTGATTTACATATCACATTTATATAAAAAAATATGGATGCAAAGTAGCAGATGATTCGTGAAATTAGTTAAGGTGTACGTAAACTGGTTAAGATACGTCCTCAATAATAAAAAAAGATGATGCAAAGTAGAAGATGATCCGTGAAATTAATTAAATTGTGCACAAACTGATTCATATATCACATTTATCGAGAAATAAAGGATGGTGCAAAGTAGCATGTGGGAAGAAGTAGATAATCTGTGAAATTAGTTAAGGCGTGCGTCAAATGATTCAAATATCACATTTATCAAAAAAAGATGCAATGTAGCAAGTGGAAAGTAGTAGATCAGATGATCCGTGAAATTAGTTAACATACACGCAAACTAGTTGAGATACCACACTTGAAAAAAGATGATGCAAAGTAGAAGGTTTGCAGCTGTCTCCTGTAAAAGCTAATCTTTTTCACAATAAAATTATGTTGTCATTCTGCAAACACAAGAGTATAAAAAAGTGATGAAAGATGCTGTCAGTGAAAAGGCCTCTTAGATATGATGGAGTACAGTATACTATAGGCATTAGCTAGTCCTTGTGCCACCTAAACTTACACCATAATCTGACTGTTACTCCCTCTATCAAAAAGCAAAGGATGAAAGACCACAAAAAAAAAAAAAGAAAAAAAAGAAGAAGAAGAAGAAGAAAAGTACAAAATTACAACAATAACATATCAAGCGTAATTTCACAAAAAGAGTCCGAAGAAAATAGTGTATACACAGACTTTTCTTCTACCTTATGAAAGTAAAGAAACTATTTCGGGAAAGTCCTCGGCTCAAGTAAAACATTACCAAAGCAGGTTCAAAAAAATTAATAATGTAAAAGAACATAGACAACAACAAATAATACAATAACATGAGCAAAGAAAACAATAGAAAAGAAAGAAGAAAAGTACAAAATTGACCCAAAAAAAAAAAAAAAAGAAGAAGAAAAGAGTTGGAAACCAAGTCACGTGTTAATAGACAGGGTAGAAACTGAGAATGGAGTCATACAAAAAGACCCAAAACAAGGGTAGAGTATGAGCCGCGTTTAACGCCTTTCCATGTGTGTATTTGACAAGTCTTTGTTTCGCCGAAAGGTTAATAGTGTACTATATAACATAATAACACTGCTCTTTCCCTCTCTTAATCCTTTTTTATTTTATTTTTTATTCTCTCTCACACATACACACAACACATATTTTCAATTTAGACGCACGCTTTGGCTTCAACCAATCGTGCCTCACCACCGTCTCTCTTCCTAAAAAATCTCTCTCTTTTAATTAATTTCGTCTCAGAATTTTCTTCGTTTCTTCAAAACGACGTCGCTTAAGTCAATGATTACCTCCTCCAATATTTTCGATTCACTACGCAATTCGTTAGTCTAGGGTTTTGATACGAGCTCAAAATTCACCATGGATGGTGGTAATTCCAGCTCAGGCATGTCCCCACCATGTGTACAACAACCACATAATAGTCAAAGGTTAGAAAGTAGTGCTGCAACATCGGAACAGTGCAGTTCCGTACATTATATGAACGATTCTCAGCTGGTCCCAGTTCCCTATACGGTCGCCGGAGGTTCTCCGACTACGGTCGCCGGACTTGATAAGCGGAAACGAGGTCGGCCGCCACGTCAGCAGGCGGCGAAACCTCCACCTCCGGCTAAGAAACCGCGAGAAGAAGATGAAGATGTTTGCTTTATATGTTTTGATGGTGGTTCTCTTGTACTTTGCGATCGCAAGTAAGTCAAAGTTCGTTTTTAATAGTCTAGTTTCCATTTTGAAGTGTTTTAATGCTTTTCTGATTTGACATTTACTTCAATTTGAGCTAAAAGTGTTGAAAAACTACTGTTTGATAAGCATAATTGTGTTACAAGCTCGGTTTTTTGTCAGTTTTCATACTCTAGTTTCCGTTTTGAAGTGTTGAATACTTTTCTGATTTGACATTTACTTCACTTTGAGCTAAAAATGTTGGAAATATATTGTTTGATAAGCATAATTGTATTACAAGCTCGTTTTTTATCAGTTTTCATACTCTAGTTTCCATTTTTCTAATGCTATACCGATTTGGAAAAATGTAGTAGTGCTTCAGAAATAATGGTGATTTTTGTTTGATAAGCATAATTGTGTGACAACTAACAAGTTGTTTGTTTAATGGATAGGGGGTGTCCAAAGGCATACCATCCAGCTTGTATTAAGCGGGATGAGTCATTTTTTCGCTCCAAGGCTAAATGGAACTGCGGTATGTTTTCTCTTACTTCTTTTAGGGACATGAAGGAATTGTTTAGTTCATGTAGTTCTTTGGTGTTAGAGTTGGTTTTACTGTATTTATTTATTTATTCTCATGATGGGTTAATTGAATGCCGAAATTAGGTAGCGAGAACTAAATGACATTCTATTTTAGATCGAGAGAAATGAGAATTGTAGTTTTTTCATGGATTTTGTATTTATGAAATTACTTTAATCTTATAAAAAAAATAGTAGTAGGTTGTTGAGCATGGTGCATTTAAGGCTTAAGGTCTTGCATGGCATAATTCATGTCGTTCCATTGTAGAAGCATCTTCTATAAATGCAATGGCAGCCTTAATTGATACTTCAAGAATGAGTCTTGAATGTTTTGGAGGTTTCAGCTTTAAACCTGAAACATATTATTGTTGCTGCATAATCAGAATTTGGATGGGCATGTATAATACGCTGCTTTAAAGAATAAATAAACATGTCATTTTCCAAGATAAAAGGATTGAGGGGAAGAACCAGCGAGGTGAGTGTTTTCAAAACCGTGATTGAAAAAGCGTGAGGAGGATACTAAGCGTCCATTGCTGTGTTACTTTTTTTTTTTGCTCATCGATACCTGAATAACAAGTCAAGGTATTGGCTCGAAGAACAAAAACATCTCTGGATGCTTTTCTTTTTCACTATCCTTTCTCGAGATAATATGAAGGAAGACATGGATACTTATTGGGTGTTATTAAACCTTTTAAAATTGAAAGTGTGATCTCATAAGATAGTGATTTTGAAGATTTGGAAAATAGAAAATCGCCAAGCACTGGCTCTCATTACTTTATGGATCTTTTGTCTTTTATTTTGTTGACTTGTGTATCTTTTTGTTGTCTTCATAGTCTATTTCTAACTCTTTATGGAGTACATATTGTATCTTTTGCCTTTTGTTGTCTTGACTCGTGCATCTTTTTGTCATCTTCATCTTTTCCAACTTTGCATGGAGTGCATATTGTATCTTTTGCCTTTTATTCTTGAATTCTGTATCATCTTCATTAGTCTTTTTACAAGTCTATACAGATTATACTGAAAAGTGTCAGAATTGCCTTTAAACTAAGCAGTATAGAACACATTTACCCTCCGTTCAAAGTTGGGGCAATTTATACCCTTCTAGTCAATAAAGTGGCTCATAAATAGCCTTATTGACTTACGGAACTCACGTAAAAAATAATCAGATTTTAATTGATTTTACGGAAAAGGCTCAAATATGCCATCCAACTATCGGAAATAGCTTATTTATGCGTCTCGTCAATAGTTTGGCTCATTTATGCCATCGAACTAGAGGAAAGGGCTCATTTATGCCATCGAACTATAGGAAATGGCTCATTTATGCCACTCATCCATAGTTTGACTCATTTATGCCATCGCCCGTTACCAAAATGACTCATCCATGCCATTTTTCATTAACGCCGGTTTTATAATACTAGATATGACATGTGGCCTCATTTATTTTACCAGTGCCCACCACCACCCCGTCTTATTTTTCTTACCTTTTAACCTAAATTAACCAGATTAATGAAATCCATGTCTTCAGCTCTAATGATAAGGCACGCTTGTGCAATAATCCTTGAGGCGGGAGCTCTTATCTGAATGCAGTCATTAATGAAAGTTCATCTCTCTCTAGACAGTGGAAGTTCTTCAGGTTCAAATAGCGGATGAAATGTAATCCAACACAAATAGTTCCAGTGTTCGACATCCAATTTCAAGAACTTGGGAATTTGGGGTTAGATGGGCTGATTTTGCAAGAAATTCAAAAGTGTAAAACTAATTAACATCTGATTAAATCCTAAGTGTGTCCTGTTAGTCAATAAGGGTATTTAATAGCCACTTTATTAAAGGGAAGAGTATAAATGACCCCAACTTTGAACGGGGGTAAATCTGTTCTATAATGCATAGTTTAAGGGCAATTCTGATCCTTTTCCCTAGATTATATAACTTATTTTTTGCCTTTTATTGTCTTGGCTCGTGTATCTCTTTGTTGCACTCATTACTCTTTATCCGAGTTTGTATAGAGTACATATTTGTATCGATTGCCTTTTTTGTCATCACTCATGTATGTTATTGTCATCTTCGTAGTTATTTTCCAAGTTTGTATGGGTTACAGAGTTCTAACATGTTCGAAATGATTGCTACTTCCACAAACTTTTTAGGCTATTCGCAGACAATCTTTCCCACCATGTGTCGGAATTCCCATAGATTGCTAATAAACAAGTTCATATGATTGCTAATAGCTTTTTGTTCCCCCTCTCGCTATTTTTCCCTTCACCTGCATTGCACATCTTTCATCAAGAGCACCTGAAAAATCTGTTTCCTTTGGGGTTGTCTTTGTCCTACGGAGAAGAAAGGGTGTGGTTTTCTATTAACGGGAGGCTTAAGTAATTGGAATAGAATAGAACATCACAAAAGATAGTTCGAAATGTGACTAAGAGCCCGTTTGGATTGGCTTATAAGTTGCTTATAAGCTGTTTTCTGCTTTTTTGAGTGTTTGGCTGGCCAGCTTAAAGTCATTTTGTGCTTAAAATAAGCTCAAAAAAATAATTGGGCCCGTTTGACTTAGCTTATCTAAAGCAGTTTATAAGCTGAAAACAACTTATAAGCCAAAAAAAATAAGTTGGGCTACCCCAACTTATTTTTTTAAACAGCTTATAAGTTGCTTAAAATAAGCCCATCCAAACAGGCTCTAAGCTGGAAGCTTCTTGAAAGATCCTTATTTATGTTGCTCAGGAAACCTTGTTGCTAAATCCAACTGTTGGTATTGATTAATGTACTTTTTGAATGATGCTGCAAGGAATGTAAGTATTAGCTTAAAAAATTATCTCAGTACGTAGTTGATGTATTCGAGGACATTTGAGGAGGTTTGTGATATCCAGGGAATCTATATCCACAGAAGACTTGGAAGAACAAAAAGCAGTACTGAAAAGTTCAACTAGAACTTATCAAAGTAAACATTAATCTTAAAATAGAATCCCGTTCCACGATTGGTACCAAAGGCTTCTAGTGCTTAATATTTTCGCTTTTATTTTTCAATTTGTACTTTTCTTTTATTTGAACTACGAGAGATCTAGTTCTATTTTCTACATGAAGCATGCGATTAGCATCATTGACCCCAGAATGATACACGGCTTGATATTACTTTTGTTTCCAGGTTGGCATATTTGTAGTGTGTGTCAAAGAGCTTCCCACTACCTGTGCTATACTTGTACATATTCATTGTGCAAGGCATGTACAAAAAATGCTGATTACTTGTGTGTTAGAGGAAACAAAGGCTTTTGCTCTACGTGCATGAGAACTATCATGCTGATTGAGAACAAAGACCAAGCAAATAAGGAAATGGTATGTCTAATGTACTGTAAGATCTCGACAGGGATGTTTAATTTTGCAAGTGATTTTCATAACATCTTGTCATTTTCTCTATGATACGATTCCTGTTGGATGAAGTAAGAACATTCCATTAATAAGTGCCTCAAGAAGATGCAATAAGTACAAAAGATATGTTAGCTTTTACTTACTTTATCAATTTTTTTTTTTTTTTTAAAAGCACAACAGATATGTAGTGGTTAACTCCAATACCTGAGTCAAATATGCTAAGATCAGGCAGCTAACAAAGTCCAAAAAATTACCAGTACTATTTACAAGGGTTAGGGTGCTCCTGCAAAAGATGCTGACTAAACATCTAGCTTTCAGGGAGTATGTAGGATTTGATGTTCCATCAAAATATCTGCGATTCCTCTCTGTCTAAGTAGACCAAAAATAGATGCTGGGATCATTTTGCCGATCCTTTTGATGGCCTTATCAACTCTCTGAAAACACCAGCATTGGTAAGCGTCTTTGAATTACCTTAGCATGACCCAACTTGGTCCAAAAATTGAATAAAAAAAGCTCCAAAGGTCTGCTGCAGCTGTGGAGTGAAGGAAGAGGTAACTAAAAGCCAATCACTGCCCTGGGCCTCTTGTGCAGTGGAGGCTTTCACTTTTGAATCTACACACATTGAAATTCCTACAATTACTCTTGCTCTGACCATAAGCCTCTGAATGCAGCTAGCTTATGCCATAGCTCAGTCCTTTCTGGACACCTTATACCCCTGAAAAGATAACATTCTCCCAAGAATGATTAATTCCTTTTTACCCATATAAAAAGAACGATTAATTTATTTTGGATGCTTACCACTTACCAGTCTAACTGCAGATAAACAATTTGTTCCCCAAGCACTGATATTATCATGTCTTTCCAGATTAAAGATTCTCGTGTTTAATTTTATTATTGTGTACTAGTCATTTCTTTTATCTCCATAGAGTAATCTTGGGCTGAGTTTTGATTTACCTAAAACCTATCAAGTTCAGGTAGATTTTGATGACAAAAGCAGCTGGGAGTATCTCTTCAAGGTGTATTGGGTGATCCTAAAGGAAAAGCTATCGTTAACACTTGATGAACTTGTTCAAGCTAAAAATCCATGGAAAGAATCAGTTGCAGTACATGGTAAGCGGCCGCTACTGCCTTATGGTCATTATGTTGCAAATGATGGCAAAGGTGTTGCAGGCAAGTCATTTGACCATTTAGAGCAGAAGAGACCCATAGAACTGTTAGAGCTATCTAAAAAGGATCCTCCAACCACTGAAAGCAGAACAATTGCAGAGTCTAATAATGCGAGCATTCTCAGTTCTACTCCTCAGTCAGAGCTAACAAAGCCTGCTGAAGAGCTAGCGTTCCAGAATGAAGATTGTTTGAGGACAAAACAGGGAAGCACTGCTGTGCAGACATCAGTGAATGGATGCATGGAGTGGGCATCAAAGGAGCTTTTGGATTTCGTTGCACATATGAAGGATGGTGATACTTCTGCTATATCTCAGTTTGATGTGCAGGCACTTCTGCTTGACTATATAAAGAAAAATAATCTTCGAGATCCTCGACAGAAGAGTCAAATAATTTGTGATGTGAGACTCAAAAGCCTTTTTGGTAAGCCACGTGTTGGCCACATAGAAATGCTGAAGCTTCTCGAGTTTCACTATCTAATAAAGGAGGATCCAGAGAAGAGTGCTTTTATTCCAGCTGGAATTGTTGGAACAGCGACTGGCCATGTGGTACCTGATGATAGCAATGCCATCTCTTCATCTAAAAAACGCAAAAGTCGTAAAAATGGTGAAGGAAAAATGGCCCAGATTAATCTTGATGAATATGCTGCAATTAATGCTCACAATATAAATTTCTTATATTTGCGGCGTGATTTGATGGAAAATCTCGCTGAGGATGTGGAGAAGTTCCATGACAGAGTCATTGGCTCAGTTGTCCGCATAAGAATACCTGGTAACGATCAGAAGCAGGAAATTTATAGGCTTGTCCATGTTGTAGGTACAAATTGATCATAAAGCTTTCGTTAAGAAGACAACGATGCAATATAATGTTGTTCTAGTTTGTGGGGCTTATAGTATTTTTTTTAATGCAGGTACATGTAAGTCATCTGAACCATATAAGTTAAGAGATAAGACAGTTGATGTACTACTTGAAGTATTGAACTTAGACAAGAAAGAAGCCTTATCCATTGATTCTATTTCAAATCAAGATTTCTGTGAGGTAATTAAGACAAAACACATTTTCCTTATTCATCGATTTTGAAAATAGCTTCCTCTTACTCTCTCACTAGTTAAAGAAATCTTGCTTACCAGTTGATATTGTGGCAGATAAGGTGGTATTCATCTTTATTATTCTGTGTTATAGCTCAGTCTTTTCTGTCTTTTTTTCTTAAGCTGCTTATTTTCACATTAGTTCATATTATTTTTAAGCAACGTAGCACTAACAGGGTAAGGTATGCGTACACTCTACCCTCCCCAGCCAGACCCCACCTGTAGGATTAACTGGGTATGTTGTTGTTGTAGCATAAACAGCACAGCCGTATTGGCATTATATAGAGGAAATAGAGCATTTGGTCCAGATTGACACGAGCAAGTTCTACATGTAACACTATAATTTTAGTCCGTTTAGCTTGATTAGGATACACTCAGATTCGAGATGAGCTCAATGTGAATGTGAAAAGTTAAATACAATTGCATCTAGGGGGTGAGGGCTAGGTTCATGATGGTTGTATTAATGGAGTACCAATCAGCTACTTGTTATCACTTCTTCCCGTTGCAAGCAGTCTGTCTCGCACTGGCAGAGGCCATAGTATGGTACTATTTTGGTGGTTTTTGGTATTACATGCACCATTGTATGCTGGCTTCTCCTATTTTGTGCGGTTCTACAACCTGGGAAAGGTCTGGCAGCTTTTCTTGCTCTATATTGAATCAAGTTAATCAGTATGAGTTCATGAGAATCTTTTGATATGTGGTAAATTACTGCGCAAACAGGGAGAGTGGCATGACCAAACATTGTCAACTACATGTGTTAAAATTTGTACACAAATGCTCTTCTATTCATAAAAAAGTTTACACTTGTTTCCACAGCCCTTCTACACCAAAGATGTTCACCTTTTCAGGTGTCTAGGTTCTAGCTGTTTCAGCATGATGTTGTGGGCTTTATGTGATTGCTTAAATTTGTCATTTCAGGATGAATGTAGAAGATTACGCCAGAGTATAAAATGCGGGCTTGTGAAAAGGCCTACTGTAGTAAGTGTTCAAACCTGAGTATTGTTACTTTTGCTATAGTAAAACTAAAATTTCTAACTTAATGATATTTTAATGTAGGGTGAGATACAGAAGAAAGCTATGGAACTCCGGGCAGTAAAACTCAATGATGTATGTCAATTGCTTTGTTGTTCTATTCTTTTAATAAGTGCCCTTGCCTGTTTATCATCCGAAGCAATTTGCTGTTCTTTCCTTAAAACTTGCGTCACCTAACTCTTTCTTTCAACAGTTATTCTGTATTTGTGGGTCTGTTCTATGCTCTCCCAGTTCATTAATATCACATAATGGGCGTTAGTACAATATTCTTGGGAGGTGCCTGTGGGACTTCTTCTGCGGGAATAAATGAAAAGATAGAGAACTAACTTAATATTTTGGATAATGTCTTTCTTAGAATTGGCGAGCAGACGAGCACGTTGTCTACTGGTATACATAAAAGTGGTACTACCTCTTCTGCATCTGGTGGAAAAGACCACCATGCTTTACTCCTTGTGGAAGGGGTAGCTAATTCTTTCTTCATAAAGTAGAGATGGTCGTTTGAAGTTGAGAGTACCAGTTGTTATTTTTGTTATTTTGGACTCATGAAAACAAAAAGTCTTGCAGAAAGGCCGGTTACTCATGACTTGATATACTCTCAACCGGAGAATTGGAAAAGTGGAAGACGATTAATAAATTAGTTGAAAAATAACTTTTCTTTGAGCTTATAGATACTCTTCCCTTCCTGTTTCCACAACCTTTGATCAGAAAATGTAAGAGAAAAGTTCTAGCAATAATCATGTTAGAGGTTGATAGAGATACATTAATTGATGTAAAAAAGGAAGATTTTGAGGTAAAGATGTTATATAAAAAAATTTGACAAAAGGGTTTGTTCTAGTGGTAAGAGCTTTCCACTTCCAACCAAGAGGTAGGAAATTTGATCCACCTAAGGGGAAATGTGGGAAAAACCACTGTTGGCTCCTGGAACCAGGGGTTTGTTCGGATGGGGTTTGCCAAGTCTTAAAAAAGGATATATCAAGGTGAAGTGCAACACAAAAATTGTAACATTTCATACTGTTCTTGGTGTTGGAGGTGGATATACTTCCTGCTTATAACTTCAAAGCATATAAAAACAAGTAAATTGGAATAGGATGAGTAATTTAATTATTTGTCATCTGTCAAAAGCATTCCCTTTTAGTTTAGTGTCCTTTATTTGTTCATGACCTTTGTGTCTTAAGGTGGCAAGATAGTACCGCACCACAAAAAAAGGGAAAAGGGATATATTAGTTGGGGTGAGATGATAATTGATCAGGCATTATATAGCGCTCTCCATAAGTAATACTGTTCTTCCTCAGAACATCACAAATTGTTATAGCTACTTTCGTGGAACTGTTACTTTTTTTATTTAAAGATTGCTAGTATGGTGTTGTAATGTGTTTATGCTATTTCAAAATACAGTCCCTGGAAGCAGAGATATTGCGGTTCAGTCATCTTCGTGATAGAGCAAGTGAGAAGGGGCACAAGAAAGAATATCCTTTGTCGAGGCAGTATACGTTAATAGTTATTTACATGCCAAAATCAGATTTGGTGCCTCATTCGAAAAAACTGAGGCACCACTGATATTATTTGTTAAATGTCATTTTGTGTACTCATTAGTTGAAGAACATCGACCTTGAGCATGAGGACTTCCTTAACAGTTCCACGCTCAGAGAATGTATAGAGAGGTTAGAGCTTCTGAAGACACCTAAGGAGCGCCAGCGGAGGCTACTGGAGATTCCAGAAGTGCATGCTGATCCAAAGATGGACCCGGATTATGCATCTGAAGGAGATGATGGAGAATACAATGACAAGAGAAAAGGTTTATATCATTTTGTTTTCAGTTACTCTGTTGCTGTTGCTAAACTTTTTTCCATCTTTTTGGGGGGGTTGAGGGGTGAGGAAGAATTCAAATGGTTGCTTACTGCTGATAGAACATAATGCAGTTAAATATCCAGCACCAAGATGCACTCGGATTGGTAGAAGGGATGAAAAACTTCTGTCTTCAGGGAGTCTAGGTAAGATGAAGACTGTACTATGAAGTCCTTCAAAAGTTTGTTTAGCGCCAGTTAATTAAAGGTTTTTCCTGTGTTTATCCAGTTAAAGAAGAGGGATCTATCATGGCTCGATGTAGAATGAGTGAGAAAAGAGAAGCTTGTGGAACTAATATCATGGACAAGCAAGGAAAACAACTTATTGTTGAACAGGCTGTGGATAGGTCTGGATCTGAAACTTCAATTACTAGTCTCTCTACGGTGAACTCATCATCCGTTAACGGTAGTGAAACTGAAAAATTGTGGCATTACCGAGACCCTGCTAAACGAATACAGGGACCATTTTCCGTGATGCAGTTGAGGAAATGGAATACATCCGGGCTTTTTCCTCCTGATATGAGGATATGGACAAATCATGAGCATGAAGACTCAATACTTTTAACTAATGCACTGAAGGGGCTTTTCCATAAAGACTCTCAAGTGCATGATAAGACATCAAGCCAGTCACGGGTACCAGCTGCCTCAGATAGTAGAACTAGTGTTAGTTGGTCTGAGAGTGCTACTGGCGCTGGGGTAGAATGTCGAAAAAGGGAGATACCTGGGCACCTCCATAATAATGCAAATCACTGTTCAAATGGTAACCCAGAGTTTACGAGGATGAATGGGTTGTCCCCTTCTTTTCCACAATGCGTGGACTCGTTGAAGGGAAACAACTCTTGTTCTGACAAACCTCAATTGTCGAGCGCCCCTTCATCTAGTCAGCGGGAGGTGATTTTAGCTCTTCCACGCCAAAGAGGACATGAAAATGATAATTGTCGTTCTGTGGCAGATCAAGGAACTCAGAATTCACGTAAAAGTACATTGTGCTATGGACAATCTAACAGTCGGAATTTAGGCCCGCCTTCTGATCAGAACCCGGGATCTTTTACCAGTAATAAATGTTCAATTAACGTGGATTTTGGATCTAGTTTTGCTTCAGCTACCAAATCAAGTGATTCATTTGAACAGAAAGGAAAAATGAATCTTCCAGACCTACCTAGTCCTACTCCAGAGACGAGCTATGGTGACCTTGAAGCTCAGGCTGCTGAGAAACTGCTTTTGTTGAGTTCAGTTATTCCTGGTTGTGGTTCAGATATTCATGATTTGCCAAGTCCTACACCTATTTCAAACAGTGAAGCTCAAGGTGGGCATGAAGCTGAAAATAAAGAATCTGGTCCGTCAAGTCTTCCTGACAGCGAAGCTCAAGGTGGGCATGCAGCTGAAAATAAAGAATCTGGTCCGTCAAGTCTTCCTGACAGCGAAGCTCAAGGTGAGCATGCAGCTGAAAATAAAGAATCTGGTCGGTCAAGTCTTCCTGACAGCGAAGCTCAAGGTGAGCATGCAGCTGAAAATAAAGAATCTGGTCGGTCAAGTCTTCCTGACAGCGAAGCTCAAGGTGGGCATGCAGCTGAAAATAAAGAATCTGGCCCGTCAAATCTTCCTGACAGCGAAGCTCAAGTTGGGCATGCAGCTGATAATAAAGAATCTGGCCCGTCAAATCTTCCTGACAGTGAAGCTCAAGGTGGGCATGCAACTGAAAATAAAGAATCTGGTCCGTCAAGTCTTCCTGTTCAGGAATCAGGCCAAAGGTGTAGTAGTGCTTCTAGTCCAGTGGTTGGTGAGGCCCAACTTCGTGTAATATCTGATGAATGGGGTAGAAGTTCACTGGGTGCGAAACCATCTACTGAAGAATGGGATTCTGGTCTTGTCTCTGATTCCTCACTGAAATCGACTGACACTGTGGGTGATCATGTTGCCACACCTACTTCAAATGCCGACCAACTTACTGCAAAACCACAAGAATGGGATTCTGGTCTTGTCTCCGTTTCCTCACTGAAACCAGCTGAAGCAGTGGGTGATCATGTTGCCACACCTACTTCAAATGCCGACCAACTTACTGGAAAACCATCTACTGAAGAATGGGATTCTGGTCTTGTCTCCGTTTCCTCACTGAAACCAGCTGAAGCAGTGGGTGATCATGTTGCGATACCTACTTCAAATGCCGGCGAACTTAATCATACTTCCCCATCTCATCCTGTGTCAAACTTTTTTGATGAGCCTATAGAGTTCAGTACTTTGGCTGAGGAATCAGTATCAGACCTTTTGGCTGAAGTTGATGCTATGGAATCTCAAAATCATAATGGTATGGGTTCTCCTACTTCTGCCATGAGATGTGGTGAGGAGATGATACCTGGTTGCAAAACTGATTGCTTTAGCCCGATTGAGGAGCTGAGTCCTACACATGATCCTGTAAGAAGTGATGCCTTGAGCTCCACCGGAGATCTACAACTTCCTTGTCAATCTACTGTGACGGATGAAACAGTTGGTGCATCTCGAGCTGATGCTTTTGATCCATTAAGGAGGTCTGGTGGAAATTCATCTACGAGCAGTGAGGGAGAAACCAAGTCAGCTGATGTTTTGTTTTCCCAGGGGGATGTTGGTTCCAATATACCTGCACCTTGTACCACGAGTCAAGCTACTGCATTTTCTGCTATGGGTCGGAGTATAGGATTTGAAGGTATGACCAGTGGCCGTGGAGCAGCACCTGGAAACCCAAGTTGGGGTGGACCAGTTCACGGGTATGCAAATGTTGGTTTTGGGAGCACCCCGGGGGCTGCATGGGGAAATTCACATATGAATCGAGGTGCCCCTTTCACTGGGAATCCGGTGTGGGATAACCAGCGGAGGTATGCAGGGGAAAGGTCTGGTGGTCCAAGAGACTGGGCTCTTCAAGGAGGAGAGTTGGGATTTGGTAGGGGTAGGCCATCATGGAACAGACAGCAGCCATATGGCGGGGGAGGATACTCTAGGCCTCCTCCCAAAGGCCATCGAATTTGTAAATTTTATGAGAGCGGGCGCTGCAAGAAGGGGGCGGCGTGTGACTATCTACACCCGTGAAGGTGTAAATTGAAGGCAATTGCTTTCTTTTGTATAATGAGAAATTCTTTTTTGAGCAAGAAATTGACATGTAGCTAAAATGTTATTCCTCTAACTTAACTGAAAAGTTTCAGTTAAAGATGGCAGATTGCAATTTTTTCTTCCGGACCGGTATGTTAAGTTGGTATAGTTTAGTTGCAGACTAAATACTATATGTCCTATCCGTTTCAGTAAAGTTTATCGAACTCAGAAGACAGCCATATGTATAAGCTGCGGTAGTGAACTTATACATGCATAAGCGATAGAGTTAACGTGACATTACTGAGCATGGAGTATCTTGTTTGGTGCTACAGAATTGGTACATACTGCCTTAACATTTGATCATCTTAGCTCCTGCAACTTGCTGCTTAGTGCATCAAAATTAGCCCATCAAAGTAAATGTGCAATATTACATTTTATTGAAATACCTTCTTTTCCGTCGGTCCATTGAACTGCCGTAGGCCAAGCACATGACAATGGGTAACGACTAACACGTAGAGGTTTCACATGGATGGAGAATTTATATTTTGGAGTTAAAATGAATTGAATCAGCAAATTAATTGAGATACGACTTTGTCTAATAGTGACTTGGACCAAAATTGTCGAGTCAATTTGGGTTAAACAATCATAACACAATCGGTTCAACTTGAAAACTTTTTTCATTTATTTGTTTTTTCTTTTGTACTTATATTTAATTTGCAGATCAAACTAATGAAACTTTGCCTTCAATTTTCATGACTGTTTCATCCAAATTCAAAAACAGCTTATTTTTCTGTGTGTTTGACAATTTTTCTTGTACAGCTCAATTGGCCCAAAATTTTGAATGTGATAAACTTAGGCTATGCCTAGAATAATCCGCCAACGGATATAATTCTGAACATACTCGTGCAAGTCTGGATGGGTTGAGCGAGTTGTAGAGTTTGTTTGCGCAAAGAGGGTATACTTTTTGTGAAATTGTACTATAAAATAGGAGTAATTAATTATCGTTATGAATCTAAAGGTGTAGCTTAATGATGCAAAACACATGAAATCTGAGTTCGAATTATAGTAAATGCGCTTGGTGATTCAGTAATTAATGAAATAATCTAAATGCGCATAATCTAATCTTGGTACCACATTTATTAAACAGGAGTATTAATTCCTATATCTCAAAATGCGTATAAATTTACAAGTATCATTGTGTGACATTATAATTGAAGTTTAATATTGAGTCAATTAAACTCTCATTACTCGGATGTAACAGTTACATTACACCAAGAAAAAATTCTTTTCCTTTCTTTATCCTACTAGATAGTAACGGCCTGTGCCAGCACGAGCCCAACACAATAAAAGCTGGAACTATTATTTTGATCAAGTTTTCTTGATATGGAATCGCAGAGAGAGAAATTGAAGTGATTACGAAATTAGATATAGACAACATAACATTCTATGCTAATTGTTCAGATACTATTTACATACATTTTGGAGAAAAAATATAATACGGTTTCCAAATTCTTCATTGATTAGGAGAATATTATACATCTATTTGCACATAGTGAATGAAAAGGCGTTTATCCTAAATTCTCTTCCTCAACAAGAATGTGTATCCAAATGTTACACTGTTCACATCATGAGAATGTTATACAAAAACCCGAGCATAGCAAATGAAAAAAGTGTTTATCCTGAATTCTCTTCTTCAAAAAAATGTGTACCAACCGATTCTTATTCATTCGGTCAAAGTCTCCGCTTTTCATGCTCCTCTAGAAATACACCTTGTTTATAGGACTCGTAATTAGATTGTTGAATGATGATGCCACAGAATCCAAGAAAAATAATGGAAATTGGAGTTAGCAATGTGTCACTTACTTGCCTTCAACTATCTTTTCTTCAGTGCTCTCTCCCACAAACTTTGCATCATTTCTTTTGAGTCATGCACTAAAGTCGCCATTATCTTACAAGGAAGCGCCAAATAAGCCTGCCACTGAATCAGCTAGAACATAAGTTTGTAGAGGCGATATCAATTTAGTAGTGCAATATAGTATTTTAGCGGGAATTTTTTTTTTTTTTTACTTACACTTAGTTCTATGCAAAACTCCTACTTCATTATCAAAAGTAATGTTTGTATTGTGCCTAAAATGTAATGTTTTTATTAAGCAAAGAAGCAGTAAATAATCTAGATGATCTTGTCATCCCAACTAAGCAGAAGCTAATAAATCAAGTTTCCACCCGAAGTGTTAAACTTCCAAGTCATCAAGGCAAATAAATCTTTTGACCTCCAAGTATAAAGGATTTGAAGGCAGAGGGACTACTAGTTGTCGTAACAACAGAGAGTAAAATCCAAGTATAAAAAAGTTTACCATAACATTAAAATGATAAATCGGGTGAAATCAAGCAAGTGAAATGCTTACGGGTTAATATTCGTATCAATAGACATCAACTCTCCTTCTAGAACCCTCCTTGCTCCCATAAAAACTCAACCAGGATATGCTGCATCACCTATAATATTATATCTGTTTATTATGCCAGATGTGGTCAAGCTACGATAATCAGTGGAAGGCCTAGTTGACACCAATTTCTAATTTCTGGTATGCTCCAACTAAGTGAACAATGACCCAAAAAACATAATAAATGAACCAGAATATTTAGTTAGAGGAAGAAAAGAAGAAGATTGACTTTGCAAATTGCATATCTAGGTAAATATAAGAGGGATTTTTTTTTTTTTTTACTTTGCAATCAACTCAGCTTAAGGAACGCATTAAAATGGACCTTCTGATAGGTGTCCTGAGAGAACAGGATGAAGGACATAATCAAATACATCTAAATTTGTTAACTACTATTAAAGACACGTCATCCGTAGAAAGATTTAATGAATTACATGTTTAACATTAACAAGTAGTACATGTTTAACATTGACTAATACGCATATATAAGCTCATAAAATTAAAGAACACAATCGACAATAGCAAGAATTTTATATAAATAACTTGTAAGTCAAAACATTATTCGAAACAATTTTTATACTACAAAATAGCTAGCTATCTACAGTAGCAGTTCTTATTGAAAATTTGACAGAATTACATAAGCAACGTGCTAACAAGCAGTATCGCTTTTCCATTTAGCTCTCTCCGACTTTGACATCTTCCATTTTCTTTCCATTTTTTTTTTTTTTTTGGAGGTTATGAACCCCTGGACTCTCACCAATACAAGACTACAACCATCACTCAGACAACGTCCGCATGCAAGCCAATTATTCCAAGCTGGTTTCAGTTTTATCTCTCCACCTCCTAAACCTAACCCTAATCCTTTGATATCTTCACCTACTTCACATAAATATTATGTTTAAGGCTCTTACCATAGAGTGAGTTTTAGTAGTTATTAAGCTAGTATTGAATTTTGTACATTCATTTCTATTATCACCAACTCATTTAACATATCTCAAGTGATATTATCAATGTATCGATTAATCAAATAACCAGAAGCAAGACATGGGAGCAAGAGAAGAGGTACATTAAGAACAAATGCTCTTCAAGGTCGGAGCTAGTTTGTTCAATAAGACACAACTCGTGTGGACAAAATCAAAAAACTTCTACTAAAAACCGTAAAATTGATAGATTCAGAGTGTAATGAGATTAAAATTTTAAATGTCAAAGAGTAGTCCCATTTGACATTGATCAACATATGTTGGCATACTGAGAATTAAACTCCAGCTGGCTAATTTGAGAAACAAAAAGGTAAATAATTGAAAACCAAAATTGAGAATTCAACTAATATGACAAGTCATACAGAAGATACAAGAAATAACCATGAATGTGGAGAAGAGATGCAAAGATATGATCACAAGAAAAGAGACAATTTCACTGGTAAGTCTATAATGTTTGTAAGACTAACAGACATGTCGAAACTGAAGTCTTTCTTATATATAGTAACATTCACAGTTGGAGAGCATGTTCATTGGAGTTTAATAGCATTTTTTGAACTGTGTTGGTTTTTAGTGAAAATAGTGTTCCATAATTAAATCTGTCACGACCCAACTAGAGGGCCATGACAGGTACCCGCAACTGGCCACCGAGCACCACTTATCATGCTAGCTATCATACTCAACCTGAACAAATATAACTTCTCAAAGTAAAACTTACTATGAAATGATCACTAAACATCTCCCAAAAACATGCGTATATACATAAGCCCACGAGGCTACAAAATGATGTACAGAGTATACACTAAAGAGGTCATAGAACATCTACTACCCACACGTATGTATCTACGAGCCTCTAACTGGAGTACTGAGATCATAAGGACGAGACAAGACCCCGCCATGCCCGAAATATGTACACAAAAGAATATACCAAGAAGCTGCAACTCCGAAGTAGTGGAGTGCTCCTGTAAGTCTGCTGAATAAGCTCCTAGGAATTCGGACCGTCTCCCTACCTACCTGCGGGCATAAACGCAGCGTCCATAAAAGAAAGGACGTCAGTACGAATAATGTACTGAGTATGTAAGGCATGCATAATAACATAATAAGGAAATAAAGAAAACATAAGGTGAATAGATAACCTGTAACTGATTGCCTCTTAGGTGGAATCATGCATGTTAACTTTCTTTAACATTTGTCATACATGTACTTATATATATACATATCATCATTAGTGCTGCAGAACGTACAGCCTGATCCATCATATCATATATTGCTGCAGAACGTGCAGCCCGATCCATATATTCATTATACATCTATATATTGCCGCGGAACGAACGGCCCGATTCATTTATCTATATATCCCGCATCCGGGCATCCCGCGTCTGGGCATCCCGCTTCCGGGACGATATCATAATATGCCAACTGATCAGGTGGTAGTGCGTATATAACACCTCGCCCTTTTTCCCGTATCCCATGTATACATACTCATATATCCATGTAAATCATATACTATAAATAGCATGCATGAGAGCCCAAGTGAAAGCTACAACTCTATCGGAGTGACGTAAGGTCGGTAACCTCCGATTATATTATGGCATAGTCATCATCGCTATGTCTCACCTTGAAGGAACTAGTATTATAAGGTGAGATTATCAACAAGAAACAACATCAAAGAAATCATAACATAAGATCATTAGTCTCGTAATAGCATCAAATCATAAGCTTTGGAATCTCTAGACATAGAATCATCATCATCCTCATTATCATAGAACACATCTTATCTTTGTCTCATAATAAGCTCTTCATAATCTTGGACTTTCAACTTTAGGAGTGTAAGAAGGTCATGAGAACATATATAGGAAATCACAATATAGGAGTCATGCCTTTGAAAGAAAGTGGACTAGCCTTACATACCTTTACGTCTTCTTAACGACTAAATGTTCTCCTTCCAAGCTCACAACTCTACATTCAAGAAAATTCGTACCATGATTAGGCCATTGGAAACATACTTAAGTTTGAACTAAAGCAACTAAGAGCTAACGAAAATTGGGCAGCATTTCCTTTGTTTCGACAACTTACTCCATATAATAAACAACTCCCAAACATCGATATCAATATCCACAATACTATAATCAACAGACTTCTTCAAGTTAAGCAATGTTCAATTCTCAAAACCCCCTTTCAAAGTCATCCATAATCATAACTACAACACAACACCATATTTATTTACATATAATACTTTCTCAAAATCCTTAGTATCATTCATAACAAAATTATACTCACAGCATACTAAGAATCATGACTCAAGATAACCTACTACTCAAAATATCATCATTTCCATATTTGAGCTCATATTCTACTTTCTTCTCTCATCCAAGTCATTCAACCACTCAAATACTCTTAATAACATGGAATGAGGTAAAAATCACCTTTGATCATATAGGAATGAACTTTGAAGGAAGATACTTCACTTGAGAAAACCCCAACTTCAATATAAAAGGAGTTCTTGATTTCTATAAACCCTAGTGAGCCTCTTTGCACTTGATTCTTGGTGTTTAATCTTTGATTTCCCTTGGATTTGTGTTAATATGGTGTGGAGAATGTTCTAGAGCTCTCAAGAGGTGTGGAGAATGTGGGAAATGAGAAATAAGAACTTGGGTCACTCTTTTATAACAAGAAAAATAAGGCTGCCCGACGTGGTTATACGGCCACTTATATGGTCCGTATAACTTATACGGTCCGTATAAGTGACCGTATAATACCACCAGGGAGTGACCCTTCTCTGGACAAGTTATACAGACCTTTATACGGACCGTATAAGTTATACGGACCATATAAGTGATCGTATAACTCCCTTTTCCCGAAATTGTTCCCGTCGATTCGTTCAATCTCAAATCCTTATGGAACCTTCTTGGCACTTCTATAACACTTCATTAACCATCTAAGGAGCCCTATATCTTCTTCTCAAGATACCACTAAATAATCTTTAACTTGATGATTCACAAAACCTTCCCAAACACAACTTATACTTCCATTCCTTGACAAACTTAGTTTCACCGAGTCGTATGACTTCAAAATCTTGTCGTATACACTTTAAAGCTACTTAATACTCTCCTTAATGTCATAAGGACTTCATGCTCGCCTTAAGCCTGCGTTAGTCTATCCATAGCACGACAACATGAAATGTCCGAGGTGTAACAAAATCAGTATGGATAACCACAATAAAATAATTTTCTATACAACATGGACATGATATGGATGTGTGTTATTCCCTATTTTCACCTTTCCCATTCCTTTTTTATATTTGTTGGTGGAGATTTTACAATATCTACATATGTTGTTGGTCATTTGTTATAATATAAACTTACATTAAGTATACTACTGGAATATTTTGACAAAATATTAGTTGATTGTACTCAAAGCTTTGGAATCCATTCAGTGTTATAAGTCTAGTAAACAATTAAGACATGCAACATAAAACCCCTCAAGTAGAACCCAGAACCAGCTAGAGAACAGACCATGTAATCATTCATCCCTGTCAGTACGTCTATCAATTTGAAACATTTGCAAGTTGAAGTTGCATCCGCGCAAGAATCTCAACTCTGTTCTAATAATTCAGGAGCTTAATGATAAACCATTCAGTTATTTCCCACAACCATTCTCGATAATTGCATCGACTTAAAGTTACAACGAATTCGACCAAGCAACCAAAAAAAATGCAGTCCCAAAGCTTTCAATATATATTTGCGTTGCTGAATTGAGAATAATTAGATAGCATTCCACATATATTATACTACTGATAGAAATGCAAAGTACTCAAAATGAATAGTACCAACCAAGGGGAAGAAAAAGGTATAAGCTTACAGGTCACTTACAAGTTACAAGCTTGGTGAATATCTAAAACAGAGTTCCTCGATCATCTCTATCCACCAAAAATTTCAGTTATTGACATTTTTGTACTTGCCCAACACCGTTCCTCTTCCTCATTTCTCTCAAAGATCCTCAGTTAACAGAGCTAAATGTTGTTAATATCTATGAATTGACTCTTCCGTTTAATTCCAAACACCTATTCATTTAGCGGAAGAAAAATTATTTCATGACTTTTCACTAACACCACGGAGTTATAAAATCCGCAAATGCATGACACCCAGTAACCATTGGCACATATATTGAGCACTCACGGAATCATAAAGCAAGGGAAAAAACTGAACTCCAAGAAAGGAGTTACACATAGTAAAGCAGAGAGATGAATGTAATGAAACTAAGGAAGAAACTGAAAATAAAGCACGATATAGAACATCTTAGAGCAAGGTCGAAAGAGAAAGCAAAACATTAGGCGATCTTATCGTAACTCAGAGGCCTAATTGAAACAGAACCCGTGGCTGTGTAGATTACGTGATCTTATTGTAACTTAGAGGCCTAATTTAAAAAGTTAACCTTTCTGGGCTGCAGTAGATTGTGCCCTTCTTCAGTATTTGAGACTTTGGTCAAGTTTTATGAAATTTAAAAGATCTATTTTTAATAAATAAATATAAACTTCTTACTTGAAATTATTTTTCTTTACATAACTACAAAAAAGAATGTAATTCTTTATAAAGATTATAAAGACTTGAAAGTATATTTAATATTATGTAATAAATTAAAAATAATAGCCCTTAGAAGTTAAAAAAATAACCGTTGTTAAATACATTTAAAGACTTTAAAGTTATAAGTTATAAAAAATAAATAGTTCTTACTTGAAATTATTTTTTCCTATTATAAAATATAAATACCTAAAAATAAATCCAAGTCTTTAAATTTTTTATAAAGGCTTGAAAATTTAATATTAGTTAATAAATTATCAAATTAAATGTTAAGTTTGAAGTTTTATTAAAAAAAGCCCCCGCCCCCCGTCCCCCTCGCCCCCCTCCGCCCCGTCCCCCCCCCCCCCCCGAGTGGGACGGATGGGCCCCCCAAAAAGTCCCGAAAGCCTGTCCCCCCAAAGTCCCCTTTAAGAAGTCCCCGTCCCGTTCCCCCCAAAAAGTCCCCTACCGTCCCCGTCCCGTCCCCCCTGTCACCCTTATCGACTATACATAAAAGGTACATTAACTCAGGGTGCGGTTTGTCCTCGTTCTCCATATAAATACTTGTACGGAGTATTTGAGTTGGGAAAAAAAAGTGGCAATTCGCATAATTGCCCTTCTTTTGGGGTGGTCTTTAAATTTTACCCTTCGCTAAATCCCATGAGTTTCAGGTTCGAACCCCGCACACAAAATTTTAAAAAATTCGCAAGGTAAAGTTTAAATTTCGCTATGCCCCCGTCGGCATCCTTGTGAAGGAATTAGCAAAGTTATGCGACTACTTATGCCTTATGCGGACTTAAAAGTATGCTGGGATTCCGTGATAACATTAACAGTTTAGGGTGCAGAAAAAGTTTGTCCTCGTTCTCCATATAAACTTGTTTAGGAATTACCAAAACTTACGCCGATTTGGGGCATATTTACCTTATGGGCAAACTTTGTCTTGAAATATATAAATGCATTTTTTTTTTTTTAACCAAAACCGTGTTATGCGTTACAAACATATATAAATATTGAATCGATACGTACTGTAATTTCTTTTCAATTCCCATAATACATACCTTCAAATATGTAACTTTAGAATCTCAGCTTTTGCATCACTTCAAGTCCATATTTCAAGCCAATTAATCCTTAAAAAGATCTTTATAAACAAACTTTTTTTGTCCAAAACCGTTAGTAAACTCCTTGCCTTATAAGGCAAAGTTTAAATACTTGTACGGCATTTATTATGGGCGGCGCCGGGATCCGCATCACTTTAACTTTTTCTTAAAGATTGTATTGGGACGGGGGTTCGAAAAACTATGTATTCGCTCAAAAAAAGGAAATTTAAAGACACAAATATAAAGGCAAGAAAATTTAAAGACCACAAATTTGAAGGAAAAATTTAAAGACCACCCCAAACGAAGGGCAATCCGTGCAAAAAAATGAAAAAACAAACGACACTTTATGGAACAACAGTGAAACTGGAAAAACCCAAATGGGCCCTTCGTGTATGCCACGTGTCGAGCAGAACATAAGTCACCGTTTAAGCAAAGTAGAGCTTTGGAAGTTGAAGGCCAATTGTGAAAGTTTCTCATGAATTTGCATTGATCACTTAAATGGTAGATGAAAATTTGAGGCTCGTTTTCTGTTGGAACAAAAACGATGTCGTCGTCGTCATCGACATTGACGCCAATGCAAAGGTACGCAGCCGGAGCTTTATTCGGGCTGGCCCTACATCAGGCCCAAACCCATCAGACTTGTCCATTGGGCTTTCCCTCCGATGAGGATGACCACCGTATCAGCAATAGCAGCAGCAGTGATTCCGTCTCTGAGGGCCCACAACTTTGGGTCCACCAATCATCTGACCTCCTCCGTCCAGTTTTCAAGTTAATTTCTTATTCTTCTCACTTTCAATAAACTCTTGTTATTTTGATTATTATTCCCTCTTTCAATTTGTTTGTTTTATTTCCTTTTTGGTCCGTTTAAAGAAGAATGCCTCATTCCTTTTTGACCTCTTTATTCAACATGTTTAACATCACAACATTAAAAGACATTTTGATAGTCCTTTTACTATCTTAACTCCGTGCTGAGTTTCTATTGGAAACAATCTCTTTACCTTCACAATGTAGGGGTAAGGGCGTCTTTTGGAAACAACCTCTTTACCTTCACTAGGTAGGGGTAAGGGTAAGGTCTGCGTACACTCTACCCTCTCCAGACCCACCTGGTGGGATTATACTGGGTATGTTGCTGTTGTTGTACTTTCTTAACTCCGTGCTGAGTCAAAACCAGACAATCAAATTGAATCAGAGGGAGTAGCATTTAAAAATTGACTATGTAGTTTGTTTGAAGGTCATTCATTCAAGTTATGTGTTCAATTTGTGGTTAAACAGATTTCTAGAGATTGATAGAAAAGCATGGACTGGACTAGAGGAAACTGCTGGGTCTTCATCACCAAAGCATCACGTTGGAGCGGTTAGTTTTCTAATCAGCATTCAGCTTATGTTGAGACTGATAAGTGGCATTAAATTAAAGAGCTATATTTGGAATCATTTTCTGGATTATATTTCAGGGTTTGGTTGGGTGTAAAATTATGTGACATGGTAATTGTATAAAGTGGAAAACAGGGTATCATGGTTGTGTTTTGGTTATGTTTAGGAATTTAAAGGTGACATTATGTCTACTTGTTGGTTGAAGCATGCTACATGATATACGAGTTACGATATTTATAAAGGAAACTGATTTCCTCCCAGAGTTGATGAGCGGCTTTCCTCCTTTTGGTAGAAATTTTTTTCTATTGGAAAAACATTTCAACTATTTGAGGTAGCTAAACACTGGAAAATGATGAACCCAGAGCAGTCACACACAATGTTTACTTTTTTCCAGACAGGACTTTGTAGCTATCATTGATAAATGCTTCTAGCAGAAGGGAAAAAGTTATAAAAAGTTTTTTTTTTCTTTTTAATATCTTCTGATACCCTCAGCCAGTGTAAATCTGTGTTACTCACTTGATCCATAATGACTGATATCACATTAGTTTGACAGTTGCTAAGGTCGCTATCTGTATCTGAAGAAGGTGCTGATACTTCTTCAGAAGCAGCAGAGAAGGAACATGATCTTGCAAGCGCCATTGATGCTATGGCATCAAGCATGGAGAGAACTTCCGATAATGTGTCCAGGCAGGAGAAGCGGCGTGAATATGAGCATAAATGTAGGGAGAAATTATCCGTTGCTGATACACAATCTACGTCCGAAGTGGAAAATACTACAAATGTTGAAAATTACCGAGAGAAAAGCAAGAAACCATCTAGCATTGAGCAGGCCCATTTAGAGTCAGTTAGTGGATTTGATGAAAAACCAGTGGAGGAGGCATCGACGCTTGAATACTCTAGGAAAGTTACTGTTCTTTATCAACTTTTCTCAGCCTGTCTTGCACAATCACCTGAAGAGAGTAAAAAATATACACGAAGAAGGAAGGGTTATGATGCACGACATCGTGTGGCTTTGCGATTACTAGCTACATGGTTTGATATCAAATGGCTCAAAGTGGTGTGTTCCTTCATCTACATTATATGTGATTTCTGCAATTTTCTCATTCAATCATTTATTATCTCGTTGTTGTCTCTTCTGCAGCATTTTTATAATACTACTAGATAGTCTGTTTCATACATGCTAGATGTGACACAGGAAGAATTGAAGTGTTCAATTGCTAAGTCTGCTTCATGTTTTGTTTGAAGCAGCTTTTTGCTCATCTGTAACCTTGCATCTTCTTGATGCTTTTCTAATGACATTTTATTACTTTACCAAAAAAAAAAAAAAAAAAAAAAAAGAATGGAAGTGCTCAATTCTTACTAGATTGACAAATAAATTCTTCCTTATGCATCATGTAAATACAAAACTCATCTCCAGAGTAGGAGAAAATCAAATGAAAAAACATTCCCAGCAAAGAGGAAAAGTAAGAGCCCCAATTAGTAACATGAGCTCAATAAACCTATTCTGCCCAAAGGAACTTGGAAGGTTTAGGATGCCTTCTATTTTAGACATTCCACCTTTTTCCTTTTCTTTTTGCTCTTTTATAAAGGTAATGAATTTATTCAAGTGATGGGGTAAACTCTGCATGCAAGATGTATACCGTGTAGAGAACCTTACGAAAAGACAGTTTTCTCCAAAACGCATCCAATCGTCTGTACCATAACCAGGATATTGGAGGTGCTCCAAGATATACGAAAAAATAACAAGATTCCTCTAATATATTTGAAATCTATTCCATTAGTATCGCCAGTGTCTTCCTCTCCATATTTTACACGTGACTCCTAGAGGTGGTATACTGCTACCTGCTATGCTCTCCGTCTTCAATTTCTTCTTCTGAAATTCCATGCTAGCATCAAATCCTTTACTGTCCCTGCCATTACCATTGTATTCTAAACATATTTTCACTGGCACTTTTATACATGAAGCACCAACATTCATTGAACAACAACACAACAAACCGCGCCTCAGTCCCAAACAAGTTGGGTCGGCTATATGAATCCTCACTTCTTGGTTTTGCTCATTTCATATCGTCACCATAAAGAATAAAAATAAAAAAGTAGAACTATTCCAACACAATACCTTAAAAATTTAGCATTTCATTCCTGATTCTTTATGTTCTTTCTATCATCTCATGTCCAACAATAAGAAACTCTTAAAAGTGGAAATATTACAGATGTGGCTAATTTATAGTCTAAGCTCCGCTTAATTCGTTGACGGGATACCTTTGAAATTCTGATATTCTCGTTTGTGCCATAAAAGCTATGGAAGGGTTCTACAAGCTTTGTGTCATTTTAAGATTATCCTACAGAAGTGATAATCATCTTAGAAAGGATATTGCAAACATCTTGTTTTTCTGTGGGTGATAAAGTCCACCTCCAACCAGACATGGGAGGCATCTAGTTAGTAGAGAGCTGACACTTTAAACAATTGAGTTCCCTTCTCACCTTTGAGTACGTTTCTAGAAAATCATAGCTTACAAGTTAATTTAGATGATGCTTTTTGTTTATGCCATACTTGTGTCTTCACCTTGCTAAAACTATGTTGTGGGCAATAGGTGCATGTCTAGTCCTTCATTTCTGGTTTTCTTTCATGTAGTTAACTGTTTCAAATCTTTTTCATCTTCTGTTCCATTCTTCTTGTTTCTTTTGAGCAGTCACATTATCATTAGAAAAAGAAGAAAACTTGACATTAACTGTTGGCTCCATTTTTTGATGTCAATTTTTCTTTTTCTTTACCATAATATGACTGCACAAGCAAAGACATGCCTTTTTCTCTATTTAATCTGGCAATCTTTTTCGTCTAGACTAGGAAAACAGCTACTTCATATGAAAGGATCCTGTTGTAGTGATGCAGAATATTATGCCGCCCAAGGCTATAATTACCTCCCTAACCTTGTACAGACAGTGAAAAAGGAATTATCTGCTGCAGGAAGCCATTGAAACCGCGGTTGCTTGTTCTGCAATGGCTCTGAAAGAAGAAGAATTAAAGGAACAAAGCCAATCTCCTAAAAGCAAATGGGCTAAGTGGAAACGAAGAGGTATAATAGGCGCAGCTGCAGTAACTGGAGGAACCTTGTTGGCAGTTACTGGTGGTATGGCATCCGAGACTTTCTTAAGGTTTCTCAGGTTCTGACAAGTTTAAGAAAAGCACTTAGGAAACAGATTTCTCTGTCCTTCTAATCTTCATTACTCTTAAATAGGTTTGGGATCTTCATGTTTCCTATGTTTTAGCAGGTCCAGACATGACCTGATAATCCTTACAGGAAAAAAGATTGCTTCTTCTTTCAGTCTTCATTAGATGCTTAAAGAAGTTGGAATGTGATGTATGGAGAACCCTCATAAGAGACGAAATTGTTATAATTTTATTGCCTTTATTTTGTTTGTAAACAGGCTTAGCTGCTCCGGCAATAGCTGCAGGCTTTGGTGCTTTGGCCCCTACTTTGGGAACTCTTGTTCCCGTGATCGGAGCAAGTGGGTTTGCTGCTGTTGCTACTGCTGCAGGAAGTGTTGCAGGGTCTGTTGCAGTAGCAGCATCCTTTGGAGGTAAGCACATGTTTCTTAAGATATCTTATTGCATCTCCTTTTTTGTCAATAAGTTAATAATGGAGACGAGGAGAGTGCAACTTGTGCTTTTTCACTTCTCTTTTTCTTTGATAAAGGAAGGTAATTTCATTAAGACAAGTAACAAAGAATTACAAAAAGATGGCGCTAGAAGCACAATTACATCAGTAGCTCATACAATTCGAATAATAAAAAAGATAATCTAAATCATTTATGCAAGTGCTTTTGCACTTCTCAGGTAGCCCAAGGTTTAGATTGATTTGTGAAACCTTCACATCTTGAAATTCCTCCAGTTACTAAGGGTTGTCACTGATATTTTTGCTTACCCAGCTGCTGGAGCTGGACTTACAGGAACTAAAATGGCTAGGAGAACAGGAGATGTTGATGAATTTGAGTTCAAGGCTATAGGAGAAAACCATAACCAGGGCGTAAGTAATTAGCTCTTGTTTCTGCTACTTGAACCTGTACTGTAATTCCTGCCTGCGATTCCTTGTTTCAGTTAGTAGGTGGGCATTGCAGTCTGCATTGTCCCTTTGAGTTCTTTCATCTTTATTCGCATAGAGTCATAGTTGTCGTAATTTTTTGTTTTAGTTATGGACCACAGGAGCTTACCTATGTTTGTTCTCACTTTGCTTTTTTGGTATCAGCGGCTGGCAGTTGAGGTTTTGATCTCAGGACTTGTTTTTAGGGAGGAAGATTTTGTAAGACCTTGGGAAGGACAACATGATAACTCTGAGAGGTAAAATATCTTTGTTTTCTGTAAAATATCTTTGTTTTCTTTTTTGTTGGTTGATCTCCATTTGGTAGATGATCTCAGCACTTCAGATTTCTTACTTTTCTCGTTGACCAATTTGTTTTGATAGTGCTCCTATCTGTTGGTGAAGGCTTATAATGCAGTAACCACTCTTACATTTCTCATTTTTCTTCAGATATGTGTTGCAGTGGGAGTCAAAGAATCTTATTGCTGTTAGCACTGCAATTCAGGACTGGTTGACGTCAAGTAATAATTTGTACTTTGCTTTTCAGCATATGATACATCAACCAGTTACATTACCACTGTGATCGGTTATGATGCTGATATCGTCACTAACTACAGGACTTGCAATGGAGTTGATGAAGCGAGGCGCTATGATGACTGTTTTAAAAACTCTTTTGACAGCATTGGCTTTGCCAGCAACATTGCTCGCAATGACTGATTTTATTGACAGCAAATGGGCAATTGCTGTGGACAGGTTCTTGTTTGTCTGTGTGATTTTCAGTGTTCAGTACAATCTCTTTTTTGAGCTTGGGGTTGGGATCAAGGAGGAAAAGGTTATGAAGCTGTTTTATCTTCCATTTGTCCATAAGACATGATTAGAAGTAAAAGGATAAGATTAGTATAATTGCAGTAATGATGAGAAGATCCTAATACCGCTATACGTGAACTCAAATTATTTTCCAGTTTCCTCGTTTAATAGTTGTTTGTCCCTAGAAATTCTAATCCTTAAATTTTCTGTATTTCCATCTATTGTTTCAGTGGAACTAAGTCTGGCTCCAATTCTGCTTCTGCTTAAATTATCAGGCAGTTCTACTATGATATTATGTTGTGTCAAAGCATAATCTCCTACTTTGATTGGAAAAGTAAATAGTAACCTGTTGCTATTTATTTACAGATCGGATAAGGCAGGAAAACTTCTGGCAGAAGTGTTACAGAAAGGATTACAAGGACATAGGTAAATAGGCTTAAATAGATTCTGAGCATTTACCATTTGAGTCCCTTGAAAGATTTTGAGCTTTCACATCAGCCAATTATTGGTTGTTTATGAATATTTCAGGCCTGTGACACTTGTAGGGTTTTCACTTGGAGCAAGAGTTATCTTTAAGTGTCTTCAGATTCTGGCTGAGAGTGAAAATAATTGTAAGTTTTGTTTTGAAATATGTTTTTCTTTCTTACATTTATCATTTGCTTAATATGATCCTAAAGTATTTTCTTGCATTTTGACAGCTGGGCTTGTGGAAAGAGTTGTTCTTCTTGGGGCACCCATTGCAATTAAAAACATGAACTGGGAAGCAGCTAGAAAGGTTTTTGCTTCCCACTTTGTTTATTTCAACTACTATTAGTATGAGCATATTTATCTCCTTCTATTTTCTCATTTGTTTTCTCTAGTATATATACTTGGACTTATCTGCTCGGTTACCTCATTATTATTTGAGGATCTCTCTCTGATTTTGCAGGTAGTGGCTGGTCGATTTGTGAATGCTTACGCTACAAATGATTGGATGCTAGGGATTGCCTTCCGTGCCAGGTTTGCATTATTTGACAAGCATAGTACTGATGTTGAAGGATATAAACTTCATTTAAGGATAGTCCACAAAAATTCAGGAAAACAGGACAAATTCTGGAAGGAGGGATAATTTGTTTCCCTGTTTTGCGTGCTGTTTTATGCTTCTATTTCTGAGTAACTTGTGCAATTTCTCTTAAACAGTCTCCTTACTCGAGGCTTGGCTGGAATTCAACCAGTTGATGTTCCTGGTATTGAGAATGTAAGTTTTCATTTTTAGTTGTCTTCGTAAGGATAACTAAATTTGGATCTCCATCATTTCTTGCTTAAATCCTTCACTTTTAACAGGTTGATGTGACTGAACTCGTCGATGGTCATTCCTCCTATTTATGGGCTACCCAAAAGATTTTAGATCTACTTGAGCTTGATGCCTATTATCCGGTAGTTCTTGGTCGCGTAGCGTTGTAAAGACAGACGTTGCGACACATTTTCTTCCTCAGGAAACTGTATTTTTGGGGATTGTATCTGTTACAAGAAGTGCATAGGTAGCAAGGTCATTCTCTGACTACTAGTGTAGAACATATAAACTTTCTGGTCATGAATAATATAGCAAGAATCAGAAATCACGATTCACGACCGTAAAATGTCTTATGAAAGCAGGTTATTGAAGTTCTGTTTCTCGTGCCTTTGCAATCATTTGATTTAGGCCAGATTGTGAATTTGGTAAGAAGGTTATGCCTTCGTATACGTGAACGGAACGATAGATGCTATTTCCTCCGTCCCATTTAATAGATTAATTTTTAAAGTAGCAGTGTTTACCTAGATTATTTGAGCTATTAGAAAATGATATTAGATGCTAGATACTTATTCATTTTGGATATTATACTGTCAACACATAATAGAGTGTTGGTATATATAATGAATAATTAACAGTCAAATTTCACAAATCAACTTTCAAAGTGAATTTACAACTTCTAGCTTGGGATAGAGGGAGTAGATCTTATTTCGGTCCTTGGGATATCAAGAAGTCTTTGCGAATTTGCGATGTAAAGCTTTGGTATATGAAATATGTGCCAAGGTTGAATATTCTTTAACGATTTCTTACTTTAGGATTAAAGAAGGGGTTTGGCATATATTATCCTAAATCTTTTCTCCCACTAAAATAGCTTAAAATGCTATAACGAAATCTTGCGTCTTCACATACTATTATAGTAGTAATTTTTATTTTCATTTATTCTATCATTTAAAAAAAAAAAAATTTACCCCCCATTTTTGGACATTGTCCATTGAGTTAATGGAAGAAAAAAAAAAATTGGACTTCAAATAACATATGATAATTTTTTCTTTAAAAGAAGGCTTAAGTGGTGAAAACACCCCTAAACTTGACGCGTTTTATAACTTTAATCCCTGAACTATTGACGCACTTAAAAACACCCCTAAGCTTGGTCAACTCGATTTAAATTAATCCCCGAGTGTACCCATTCACGGCAAGTGTGCTCAATCGCTGTCCACTTGGAATTTTCCTCCCATGTGGCATCCACGTAGATAAAATAAAAGCCAGCAAATTAAAAAAAAAACCAACCCATCAAAATACCCGACCCATTGACCCGTCGACCAAAATAAATCAAACCCAAATAATCAAAATACCTAGAATCTTCCTTCAGATTCAAAACACTCCAAAATCGTGACACCCTCTCCATTGAAATCTTAGGGTTTCTTGGGGTTAAATTTCGACAAACACTTGACACATTCTAATAGTTATTGGGTTCACCAAGTGTGGGTGGATGAAATTTCATGGATTAAGGTTCTGGTGGGGTTGTTTAGTCGCAGTTTAGGGTTTCGGTGGGATTCTTTTAGTCCACTGTCTTCTCTACTCCAATCGATCATCTTTTCTGCTCCAATTGATCTTATTTTCAGTTGCATTCGTCAAAGGTTAGTGATTTCAACCTTTCTTTCCGGTTAGGGTTTTTGAACGGCTATTAGGGAGAAACCAACTCTGAATGCATAATAATCTCTGTTTTTTTAAGAACATGAGTTTATGGCTACTGAAATTGAACGATAAAGACTTGATTTTTTTGCATGTATGTGTTTAGGTATTTTACGTAATAAGTGAAATATTTTAGGGCTTTTCTGATTTTAATATTTAGAGTTGTTCTGAAACATGTGTTTTTAGGTTTTTTCGTTATATTGAAGATATGTGAAGGTTATGTTTGGAATTTCATTTGTTTCTTGTTTGTATTTGCATCCCAAAGTTCTATGTAAATGTGTTGCCTTTTTCTGTATTCAAACATGCTCTTGGGGTTAAATTGCTACTGTTTTCTGTATTCAAGCATGCCTATGTAAATGTAAAGGACTAAATTGCTACCATTTTCTATATTCAAGCATGCCTATGTAAAAGAAAGATTGAATTGCTACTGTTTTCTGTTACTTCTCTTTCATGTTGCCATGATTTATTATTAATATTTCTTCTAATTAGTACAAGTTGTACATCTATTTGATTGTTTGGCTGAACTTTCAAATTGTTAATGAATCTGTAGGTTGTCCAATGGCTATTAAGTACTTTAATTTTAGATGGAAAATTGGTGGTATCTTGGTGAGTGAAGTAGGGCCAACTTTTGTTGGGGGTAGGACTGAACATTCCTTTAATGTTGACTTTGATCATTTGTCTATCCCTGAATTGAAAGATCTTGCTAAAGAATTTGGGGTTAATAAGTTAGGAACAACTTATATTGCACCTAAGGGTGGTAATTTGATAAAATTAACAACAGACAGAGATTTATTAGACTTAGGAGTACTGTTGAATGATGGGGAGACAATAGAGATTTATGTGTGCAATGACTCATCTTTTGAGGATGGGCGGCCTAATGGACAGCATGTGACTGGTGGGTTTGTTGGTAATTTACCAAAGCCAAGTGGGGACAGGGAATCTGCCAGTTTATTTATTCCCTGTCCATCACTCATTAATACATCACCAACTACAGATCTAGATGTAGAAATCCCTTTTCCAAACTCTTTTGAAGGGGCTGAAAATACAAGAGAGAAAGATCTTTGCTAGTGGTGAAGAGGTTGGAGACAATGCCAACTCTTCCTCTGATGAAGAATTAGTGAATGGGTCTGATTCTGAACTTTCTGAGGATTATGAAAGTGAGGTTCATGAAGAACTTAGGGTGGTGAAAGAAGATCTAAGGGAATACAAGAAAAATAAAGCTGTTAGGGTTGTTGCTAAGGAGAAAGTAGATGGTTTTTTAGGTGAAGCTGGAGTAGATGAAGGCTATGAAGACATTGATAGAGGCAGAACAAATCTGAGGGATAAATTAGGAGGTGATGATGATGAGCCATATTATGACTCATCAGATGTAGGTAGTTTTGTTAGTGAATCTGATGCTGAACCTGTCAGTGATGATGATGGAGTTGAAGGAGGGACTGAAATGAGGCAAAGAAGAAAGAGTAATAGGATTGTGTATGATCCTGATTGTGAGAAAGTTATTTGGAAGGTTGGTCAAGTCTTTCAAAACGTAAAAGAGTTCAGAGAAGCCTTGACCAAATATGCATTGAAAAAAGGGGTCCAGCTGGACAAGAAGAAGAATCACACAAGGAGGGTTAGGGTTAAGTGCAAGACAGGCTGTCCTTAGATGATATATGCTAGCAAAGAAGGTAGGAGCACAAACTTTAAAGTTAAGACATACAGTCCTAGACATAAATGTCATAGGAACACATCAACTTCTTGTGCAATTCCAAATTTCTGTCCAAGCACTGTAAGGAGAGGATCATTTCTCAACCTACAATTAAAGGGTGGAAAATACAAGATCTGGTTAGGCAGGATTTTGGTATTTATATGGGAAAGGCAATCTGTTTGAAGACTAGGAAAATTGTTTTAAAAGAAGTCATGCGAGATCACATTGCTGAGTTTGGTAGGCTATTTGACTACAGGGATGTCTTTGTTACAAACTAATCTTGGCAGCACATGTATAGTGAATGTAATAGACAAGGATGATGGTAAAAAGGAGTTCAAAAATTTCTATATCTGTTTTGCTGCTATGAAGGTGGGTTCATGAATGGTTGTAGGAAGTGTATAGGCCTTGATGGTTGTTTCCTCAAGGGGATATGCAAAGGCCAGTTATTAGTAGCAGTTGCTAAAGATGGAAACAATCAAATGTTTCCAATAGCATGGGCTGTTACTGGGGCAGAGACAAAGGATACATGGAGATGGTTTATGAGAATCCTTCAAGATGGCCTACAACTTGGAGATGGGACTGAGGTGACTATAATCAGTGACATGCAAAATGTACTGTTTTTTGTTTGCTTAATATTTTCTACTTATGTTAACTGTCTTTTGCTTTTATTTACTGATTCTATTTTTATTTGCAGGGATTGGTTAGTGCTGCTGAAGAAGTGTTTCCAGCTTATGAGCACAGAATGTGTGCTAGACATATTCTGTCATACTGGGCACAAAATTAGAGGGGTATTGAGAGGAGAAAAAAATTCTGGAAGTGTGTTAGATCAACTTTTGAATCTCAACTGAAAGACTGGATGACTTAAGTAAATTGGGTAGAAATATTGTTGAAGACCTTATCTCATACAACAAAGAAAAATGGGGCAAAGTGTACTTCAAGGAATTTTCAAAATGTGATAGTGTTGATAACAATATGTCAGAAAGTTTCAATGCTTGGATATTGTCAGCTAGACACAAGACAATTGTGTCAATGCTAGAAGAAATTAGAATCAAGGTGATGAATAGGATAGCTAAAATGAGGGATTTTGCAGAAACTTGGGTAGATGGGATATCCCCAATGGCATTAAAAGTATATAATGAAAATGTTGAGAGGTCAATGAACTGTTCATTACATTGGAATGGAGACTTTGGGTTTGAAGTCAAAGAGGGTTTATGTAATCATATTGTCCACTTGGCAAGGGAGTACTGTAGTTGTAGGTCATGGCAACTAAAGGGTATTCCTTGTGCACATGCAATAGCAGCTATGCACAATAGGAGACTTGATCCAGCTGAGACAATTGTGCATTGGTATAGAAAAGAGACCTATCTGCAAGCTTATTCCAACTTCATACAACCTGTTCCAAACATGATAATGTGGCCAGATAGTTCAAACCCAAAAATAGAGCTTCCTGAAGTTAGAAAAATGCCTGGTAGACCTAGGAGGTGTAGAAAAAAGAAGATAGGAGAGGTGAAAAGGGCTGGAAAATTGACAAAAAGGGGAATAGCAATGACATGCTCTATTTGCAAGTCCAGTTCACATAACAGAAGAGGATGCCCTTTAAGGCCACCAACATCAGCAACAACACCAGCCGCAAATAGAGCATCAACATCAGCACCTTCCAGGAGAAGATACTCAGTGCCACTAGCGAAAGCAAGAAGAAAGCCAAGAGGAAAAGCACCAGCAACAGCACCAAAGCCAAGAGGAAACGCACCACCAACAAGAAGAATAACCGCATTCGAAGAAGAAGAAGCAGCAAAGAATCGCACCAAGAATAAAGAAAAAAGTAGCAAAGGCAAAAGAAAAAGAACCCCCAGCAGCAACTGCACCAGCAGCAACAACAAAGGCAAAAGGAAAAGCACCAGTAGCAGCAGCAAAGGCAAGAGGAAAAGCACCAAGAGGTACCAGCACAATCGCACTAACCGCCTTCCAAAGGAAATACACAAAACCACCTGTCCCTCCAGGGCCTAAAGCAACTACAAAGGTAACTCTAATATACCTTACTTTACTTACAATGAATTAGTCAAATATTAACTTGTATTTTTTTAGGTTAATTCTTCCCAGCAATCATCAACTGGAAGTACAAGAAAGAGTGGTGTTCTTGACAATCAAGAAGCATGTACAAGCATAGAAGGGAGCAGGAGTAAGTACAAGAGGCCAAGAGTTGTTGGACAAGGTGTTTTTGTGTCTGAGTCTGGATATAGTTGTGTTAATGGAAGTGTTTCTCAATCACTTTAGTGTTGCATTTGTTTTTAGCCACTTTATGACACTAACAAATGATAATTGCAGCAAGAGATGCCTAGCAGCAGGTTGATATCCACACCTAGGATGATGAATTCAGCCATTGTCACAGGTGAAATTGGATACAAACCCAGCAAGGGCTTGACGTGGAGAGAAAATGCAGCAGTTACACAAAGACAACTCCAACAGAAAAGTTTTCCTGTAGTTCAGGATTCCCTCTCTATGCCCATATCTATTTAGTCAAAAGGCTAGTTCAATCGCTCTGAGGAAGTAATATAACTTGAATCAGTATCTCAAATAGGGCGATATCGGGCCTTCGTGCGATATCGATCTCCGTTTATGGTAAGCGGTCCGCCTTTCCCCTTACTAGATCAAATAGGGAAATTCAAAAAAGTACAGGAAAGGAAACCTTATTCGATGACCACTCCTCCCTATGCATAGAGTCCAAACAAGATCAAAGGCTCTTGGAGTTCAAACAAGGTCAAAAGGCGGAAAATCTGCAATGAAGAAGTCTTAGATTTCTATGTCTAAGGGTATTTATTTTTGATGAAACTTGGGTATGTAAGCAAACAATGTAGCTTGGTAGTTTTGGTCGACAGTTGGAAACAATGTCTAATTGTTTTGCATATGACAATGTCCAGATTCGCTTAATGGTACTTGGTGTGTTTTTGACATATTTTGTATTGAATGATATTTTGGAGTTTCTGTCCATATTTTTCCTATATTTTGCATTGAATGGTATGTTTTTGTCCTGTTTTTGCACCATTCGACTTTGTGTGTTTTTGGCAGATTTTGCATTGTTATGCGTGGTGTTTTTTGTCCATTTTTTGCACCATTCAACTTGTGTTTGTTGTGCAGATTTGCTCTTTGTCCATTTATGGATTGTTCAACAAATTAGATGGTATAAATGCAGCTAATCAATAGAGAAAAATATTGAATAGAATCCTCATAATCGTATTGTGATAAGGGAATAACCAAAATCAGATGACATCGTTAATCATCATAACCATTTCAACCTAATTAGTACATACATACTAGAGCTTCAACTAAATAAGTACATAAATAGAAGAACTTCAACCTAATTAGTACTACTTCAACCAGAACCAGATTGTGTGCCAAGATAAAACATCAAATTACATAGCACACTAATGCATAAGCAAATCTTCAATGTTATTGACCACTTCAATTCGTGCTCATATTTCTTCTTCAACAAACTCGAAATAACAATATTAGCTTGCTCCAGAAATGGTGGCTCGTACCAATCAAAAAATTTGCAAAAAGACCGACCTCTCACCTATACGACGTGAATGAAAATCAGTTAGAAACCCGGCAAACTTAGGTGCAAATTGAACCTTCTAAATAGAACAAACCCACGAAAATTATACTAAAATTGAGATACCACAAACAAAAATTTCATACCTTATAGTTTTGACAACCCCAAAATCTCCTTCCCGGGTTGTCATCGGACCATGAAATCCTTAGCACCGCCGGAAATCCACATCTACAAACTCTAGCCATGAATACAATTTAGGGAAAAACCAACAAATATGACTGCTTACGGTTTTAATTACAAACGAGGAGGTGTATTTAAATGGAAGTGAAGAAAGAATCTTGATTTTTCAAGTTCTTGTATATTTTAATGGAGGAGAGTTTTCATAAGGGAGGAAGGGAATGGGTTAGCCGTTGGGATGGGAAAAAAATAATTAAGGGAAATGTAAAAACATAATTTTTTACCGTTTGAAGCTGATGTGGAAGCTTCTGACGCGCCTGTCAGCGCGTGAGCACATTTGTTGTGCCATGTGTACACTCGGGATTAATTTAAATCGAGTTTGCCAAACTTAGGGGTGTTTTTAAGCGTGTCAATAGTTCAGGAACTAAAGTTATAAAAAGCGTTAAGTTTGGGGGTGTTTTCACTACTTAAGCCTTAAAAGAATTAAGTAAATCTCATTTGCAATAAATAAATAAATAAAATGAATAGGTGTATTTAAACGCGATGGATGCAGCACACCAGGGTTAAGCCGACGTGGAAGAAGAATAAAAAGATTAAAGGCGCAAGAGAAAATCTGAATCGAGGTAGGAGATGGCGGAGGAGAATGATACGGTCGGAAAAGACGGCAACAGTAAAAGCGTAAATTCAATGAAAGAAGCCGGAGCAGGCGTATCATCATCTGGGAATAAAGGGAAATCATGCAAAGGATGTCTGTATTATTCGTCTACTTTCAAATCCAATTCCCGCAATCCTCTCTGTCTCGGCCTTACTCGTTCCCTTCCTCAAGGTTTAACCCTTTTCTTTTCCTTCTTAATACACTGAACTGGAAATGTACTGTTACTTGCTTATTGTGCATCTCTTTTGCTAATTTTATTAAGTGATTCCTGTTTTCTGTTTTCCGTGGAATTCTATGTTTCATTAAAGATTTGCAGCTGCAAAATGGAGAAATTTCTCAGCTTACTGGTGAACTATTACTACTTCATTTTTAATGGCTCAGTAGAAATTCTAGTTTTAGAGAATCCCTAATTGGTTTTAAAAGGCAAATTATTGAGTGCTGGAGCAGAATGAAATATCCAGGATTCATACATCCTACCATCTAGTTTGGAATTGAGGCGAACTAGTTGTAGCAGTAGCACTAGTGGTTTTTAATCCAATTTGGTCTAACTGTGGGTTCAATCTTCAATGCTACCTATGTTATAAACTACATGAGAAAGTAATTAGAATTGACATGGGTTTGGCTCCATGAGAAAGTAAAACGCTCCCACACCTCCAGGTTTGCCAACAGGAGCGTGGACGCCATAATATGGGCTCCAACATTGGGTAAACAAAGAATTGACATGGGTTTGGCTCTGATACCACGATAATAATTAGATGTCAGGCCAAACAAACCCAAAAGCTAGGGATTGAGGCGGGGATTGCCCAAAGTCATAATAAACAGAACAATTAGCCATCATCTGGGACAAACTCAACAATATTGTCATTAATACATGCTACTTATGCTGTAATACTCTAAATATTAAGCATTTTGGGTAGGTGAAATTAGTTCTGCTCTAGTTATTCCATGTTATATGGACTATCTTTCTGAAAAATATTTCTTGGGGAAACAGGAAGCTAAAATTCCTTGACTTAACATTCTTAGTTGCTGGTGCATAGATCTCTGCTACTGTATCTAATTATGCATTGAATGTTCTGCTTTATTGTTACCATTTTTTGCATTTTAAAACTTAGACCCCGTATTGAGTATGTGCTGAGACTGGTTTTGATGTTTGATAATAAGTACCTCGATATATTGTTGGTGAATCTGAGAAGGAAGCTTCAAAAGAGGGTCGGAGCCTTACAGATTTTAGATATGCTTGTGTCGGTTATTCTGTTTACTTGGATCAGAAATCTCGATCAACTGATGCGCAAGAGGCACAAACAGAATTGCCCGTCTGTGTTGGCCTTGAGGTTAGCATTCTCCTCTTTCTGTTTTTAAATTTGCTTCATGCCTTGTTTCATGTTATGATGTGTTGTAGGATAAGTATGGTGAAGTAAGCAATTTATTTCTGCTGGAGGTGCCATGCTTATAATGAGTTACAGATACAGTGTAACTGATCGTAGTTGTCTTTTACTTTCCTCTTCAGACCAAAGTATTTTGTTTACATGCAATTTAACCTTTTCAAAGAGTATATACAGTAAGATATAGCCCTGAATAACTTCGTCTTTTCTGTATCATCATTTCTGGGTACTCCCAAGTTTTTTTTATTTTTTATTTTTTTCAGCTGAACTAACATAGACAACATGCCATAGGTTTTGGTGGATAAAAGACCTGCTTCAGCTGATACATCTCCTGGCCATACTCCTGCTCCTGCTCATGCTCATAACAGAGAAGGTGACTGCCTTGATTTCATTTTCTCCACGCCAAAAAATCTATTTGATCTATGCTTATATGCTATTGCCTATGTGTTTAGGGCGTTACTGCTTCATATGGATGTCTAGATTTGTTACATAGGAATGTGTTCTAGTTCCAGTTTCTTGATGTTTAAATTTCCAGTAACATTTTTTAATAATTAATTACATACTTGGTGAAAGTATATTCTCGTTTTAACCTACTGCATTTCCTTTGTCTTTCTTAAAGTAAAAAATCCCGAAATATTCTTTATCAACAAATCCTCGTTGAAAATCAAAATTACTTTTTTATATGTTGCTGAAGAACGTTTTTATTCTTGTCAGTTTAAAGTACAATCACTGCTTTAAGCTTGGAATCTGTATTATAAATAAAATAATGGGCATCCCACAAGATCAAGGTTATTGAATTCAATGTTTTGCATCCAGAATGGAGTGGCTGGTTTGACCTTTTGAGGTTCGGCATCATAGAGCTTTTTTCCTCAGACAAAGAAAAAAACTACCGATGCAGAATTTTTTGATAAAGTACTACTGATGCAGAATTATTGAACCAGTTTGCAGTGCTGGTCTCTGCTTTTCATAGTTCAAGTAAATCTTATTGATATATACCAAGATGGTTCTAGATGCACAAAGTGTTTATAAGTATAAGAGTCCAGCCAACTATCCATGGAACATGGGATTTCCTCTTTATATCAATAAATAAGAGTGTTTCTGATTACTAGGATTAAATCTCGGTTCCTTCAAAAGTTCTTATGGTCATCACTCTCCATTCAAAAACATACATAGGGTTGGGTCTTCAAAGCTTTTTTCTTTTGGTGCCTAGCTTATTCATCGTCCTGCTTGTCATTGTTTCAACCATTATTTTAGGAGCAGCCATTGTATGTTGAAAATGGGGAACATTGTGACCACTTATTAGGCAATGCTACAGTGTGGTAGGATGTGATCCACATCTTCTTCTTGCCTTCCAAACATAACATCAATTCATGACAATCCTCTCTTTATTTTATTTTCTGTTGTTGGTATTGCTGCACATTGCATATCATGTAAAGAAAATCACTCTCTTGGGGATTTGTTGTTTCTCGTCGTGAATCTGATAGGGCCTTGAGCTACCACCAGTTATTAAGTGACTACAGTATGACTTCTTTTGGAAACTGGTAATGTTAAGTAACTACAGTATGACTTAACAGAGAAACAATTTGAAGATGATTCTTTTCATAAGATCTTATAGACCTTCTTTAAAGTATGAGTAGCTATTAAGCTGTGCTGGAAATTTTCCACTTCATACAGTGGAATCTTGTATTCACCTTCTAAAAATATCATCCCATACACATTGTCCTACACCCTTTGCAACCATTGCCTATAGATAGGGAACTCATGTTAAAGTCGTGTCTCTTCACCAAAAGTCAAGCCACGAGAACCTTATAGATCTTGAGATTTCTGACTTTCAAAGTTTGCCCTCTTTGAACTTACCGCTAAGAGGAAGATTGAAATACTTAGTAGGGAGCTCAACTATTTTACATCTTCTACCAAACATTTTTCTGAGTTTCACCAAGATATAAGGTGTGACCCACCCCTCAAAGAAAAGATGCGATATAGATATCTCCTCACTCTTTTCATCAGAAAGGTATTTCCTCACCTCTGGTACCCTTTTATGAACCTGGTTACATGCCCTCCATTACATTAACTTGCTTAAAGCTTCCATTACAAACAAGAAGACCGATGGAGATAAATGATCTCCTTGTCTACTCCTCCTGCACTTTGTCTTTGATGGACATACAAATATAATAATAAATTTACAAGCACCTGTTCCCCTTCTAAAGAATACCTAATAAATTCTACTTGCAGTTTTATAAATCTAGATGTAGCTGAAACAGAATATACAAGTGTCTAGCTCTCCTTTCTGGAACTTTGCCATTTTAATCTTGCTTGGCAAAGCTATGGACAGTGTTTCGTTTAGTCAAGGTGCACGCAAGCTGGTCCGGGCACCACGGTTATTAAAAAAAGGAAAAGTATGGCAGGATGTTAGATATCTTATTCCGTTTTGATTCAAACATATCTTCTCTGGCTTCTTTGTGTTATAATTCATGTGCAACTATTGTTGCTCTTCCATGCGTTTCGTGCTATTGGTATAATGTGTTAGCTGTTTAGCAAATGAAAACCTCTAAATGTGGCATATTATTTAGTAGTTGCTCATAATTTGATATGCAATGTAATTCAGGGATCTTGTTCTGTAATGCTCATTGTTTCTTGCAGTTACTTGGAATGTTACGCTCATATGTATTGATTTGATCATTAGCATCCTAATTTTATTCTTCTGCTTTCTTTAAAAGAAAATTTGAAAGATGGACATCGACTTCCACAGCCTCGATCAAATAAACCTACTAACTCAGCCGGTGATGAGTTCCTTACCAGGCAAGCTGTGTTTGAATTTTGATACATGATATCTGCTTCAAGCGATGCACTGTATAGAATTGTTTGATAACAAAGATGATATTTGTTCCCTTGGAAATACAGGTTCACCAGGAATGCTAACTTGGTTGCAAATGGGGTTGCCAAGAACTTGCGGAAAGTGGGAAACCGTATAAAAGAAAGTGTTGATGACATCTTTTATCGGCGCCCAAAATAGGATTTGAATCCTGAAATAGATAAATGACCATTGACCTGAAAGTTGCTTCACCAAATAATAATTACTTTTGCTTCATTCGTCTTGTAATAGGTTAAAAAGGAAAACCTTGTAATGTGTATTTCGAGATTCATTTTGGTGTTTGGTTAAATTCATAGCTATTGAAGGCATGCCACCTAATTAGCTCTGACCAGGAGTGTTCTGTAATATTTTGTATAAACTGGTTATCTTGTTGGTTGAGGAAATGCAAAGGAATTCATTAATGTTGGTCACGACGCACTTGAGCATATAATGTGGTTGAGTCATAGGTAGTTCTAATGGTATTGATTCTCATTTCCTTGGGCATTTTTGCTGGGATCCTCGCTGCAAGGTGGAAAAACATATAGATATGTATATACTAGTTCTGAAACTTGTTGCCTTTCTTTTGTCCGGGGAATCCGTTCATTATCCACATTATTCTGCGCTATAAGTTAGGATGAACACATTCCTGCAGTGACTTTCCTGAGTAAACACTGCGTGAAAGAGCATATTCCTTAATGATTTTCATGTAAATAAGCCACTTCGTCAACAAGGATCAGACCTTCTTTAGGTTGTGCATAACTTTTACAGGTTTAAGGAGGAGTATCATGTAAAACACGGTAGGATTAGCTGACATTACTATCAATCTTCAATAAATATTTTAGAGGTAATGATAAAAAATACACATGAATTATCACTTTTTTCTATTTGGACGATTAGGTGTGCGAGTGTCCTACTTGACCAATCACTAATTGTTTATCAAAACACACTTCATTATCAGCCTCAACTAGTCATGTAGGAAAAGAGAACAACTAATAGTTGAAATGTGTCTTGATAAATGATTGATGATAGTTTAAATACAAAATCAACACACCTTGTAAATCAAGTAGAAAACTCGTCAAAAATCGATAGTTCAGGTTTATTTTTGAACATTATGAAAAGATTATTTCATTTACAACTAAATCCTAAAGACATTTTCACAAAAAGGATTTTTCCATTTTTTTTTTGGGTCACACCGGTTATATCCGCAAGAAATTTTTTAGGAAGCTATTTTTCTGAAAAACAATTTTATTTGTTGGTAACGATGGGAAAGTTCCCTTCTCTTACAAGCAAACTTATTACAAGGATCCAAATAACACGAAGTAAAATTGGTGGCGGTTGAATACCTTGCTGAAAATGGAAGCTGGAAGGAGGAGCAAGCAAAGCTTCAAACATTAAAAACCATAACCAAATAAAGAAACCTTAAGTATTTCACAAATTCCAAGAAAAAGGTGGTCATTTCGTGTTCCTTGATTAGAAAACCATTCACCTTGTTACTTTTTGATTCACAAGTTCAGTACCACTTCAACTATCATAAGTCAAATCTTGTTCAACAAAGACGATTGCTTTGTTTTAAATTGGAATGGCCGCATGTAAACGGGTCGGATATTTCGGACATAAACTGGGAGCTCTGGCCCGGCCCAACCGATTCATTTCGAACCGTGCTTTCAACGGCAAACGCTTGTTCCTCGTCGACACTCTAGCTCTTGTAATACTCTCTCTTTAAATTTGTTCATCTTGCTTTTCTTTTTAGTTCGTTTAACAAAAATGTCTCATTCCTTTTTTGACCAACTCAACTTTCCACAACATGACATGTTTAAGCCTATGACTAAAGGGACTCTTTTTACTTTCTTAAACTTCCTGCCGAGTCAGAACGAGACAAACAAATTGAAATCTTGGCTTGTTACTTGGTTTTTAATTCATACTTCTAAGATTACGAAATTGAAATTGAAGAACATAATTGATTTTCTTAGTTTTGAATTGGACCAAGAATGAATTAGTGTTTGTTCTTTTGTTAGGTGAGAAAACTGGAAGGACAAGGGGTGCCTACGAAGCAAGCCGAGGCTATTACTGCTGCTATTACTCAAGTTTTGAATGATAGTTTGGAAAATGTAGCTCAGAATTTTGTTTCTAAAGGAGAGTTGCAGAGAGTGAGTCTAATTTGGTCTTTGTAATAATTTAGCTTAAACTTTATACTAATGTGACTTTTGTTTTATCTATAGCTTGAGATGATTCAAGAATCCAAGTTGTCCAAATTTAAGTCTGAAGTTCAAAGCTCTCAGGTATGAATTTTTCACTGTGAAATCTGTGCATTCACATTTTGATGCATTGAGTATGGCTAATTTACTTTTTCATTGGTTGGTCTTGACGGAATTTACTTGCCCCTTTTGATAAAGACGTACTGTTGGTGGAAAATTTTCTCCTTTGTCATTCTATATTTTGGTAAAAGTTGCATCAATTGCTAAGGACCCGCTCGGAGGCGAATCTAGGATTCTATAAAAAGAGTGCACCACTAAAGAGAGGAGAAAAAAGTATTAAGTGGGACTCAATCCCTGTTCCTCTAGGTAATAACTCACATTCAATCAAGTGCACCATTCAACCTTCTTGGTGCATGGGAGCCCGCAGATAATATTAGATCAATTTGAGGAAATATGTGCATAATATATATATATATATATATTGGCACTAAATCCGCCCCTGGTCCAGCTGATCCTATAGTCTTGCATTGGTTCCTTCACATGTTTCAATTGGGAAAATATGCCAATTTTATTTCCTAGCTCAAACCTAGCAGTTCCACTGTTAGTCCTCCAAGGCCCAACTAACTTTTTTTTCCCTGATGAATTAGTCGTGTCAGTGATTAGTTTGAACCGGACTTGATACGATGGATGTAAAAGCAAGAAGGATTCATAAATAGTTGTCAATAGAATTGAAGTGCCAACTGAAGAGTTGGTATGAATTTCTGCAAGTCATTAGACTGCCTTTGAGAGTCTTAACTTTCTTGCTTCTCATGAGTAAATTGCCAAAACTGAATAATTTGAGAATGAAAAGACTAGCTATGCAATCTATTCATTGGTCATCATAATCGACATAGCTGGTTGAGGCTGTATCATTTGTTCATTGAACTGGGGATGCATGCAAGTCTTGAAATACTCAAGAGAATGCATCAAATGCCGTGTAATAGTTGAAATACTCTCCAGATTAGGCCAACCTTCTAGTTTCATCCTTCTGCAGTGACGTCACAAAGAACCAATGGAAAAATTCATTCGAAAAGGATTGTTTTCACTACCATTGCAAGTTGAATTACATCTTTATCAACCCCTTTTTCTGAAAAATATTTGGGATGATGGAACTAGAACCATATATTGCGTTTTGACTGAGCTATCTTCTTTTATTAGTTACTATTTCAACAAACATGTTTTGAGTTTACCAAGGTTAAAGAATTTAAGTTTTGCTTTGGTCACTTTCAGCCAACCAAAGCTGGTTGTTAGTGCTTGTTGTGTTGATGTATATTAAAGAAAGTAAATAGGAAAATTTCCTTCTATCTTGTTAATGTATAAGAAATCTCACAATTTCTTCTACACTCTTTTTTTCTTATTATTAATGAGTTCTAAGGCAGTGTTTTTCTTTTTCTTTTTTGGTTGTTTCCCTTTTCAGAATCCAAATAGTCTATCAATATTTGTAAAAGCCATTAGTTTTATATTTAAATTCACCTTTTATATATTCACATTTTCTGCATATTTAAGTTTGATACCTATTCCTTTTCTTAATAGATAAGAACATTCTGCAGGTACTTCAGATGTGTATCACATATGACTATTTTATCAAAATTGTGTGTCAAATTGTCCTGTAGGGTTCTTAAATATCCTTATGTCCAACCACATATACTAGACCTTTCCCTAGTGGTCAATGAAGTGGGTTTAGAACCATGGGGTCTTAGGTTCAAATCCCAGCAGAGACAAAAACACTTAGGTTTTTTCTTCCCATCTGTCCTGACCTTGGTGGACAGAGTTACCTGGTACCTGTTGCTGGTGGGAGGTGGCAGGTATCCTGTGGAATTAGTCGAGGTGCGCCTAAGCTGGCCCGGACACCAGGTAATTAAAAAAATAAAAATAATAGTATGATCATAAAACAAAAAGCGGAGTTATCTATATATATTTAATACTTGAGATCAGTCTGTTCTGTAATGAGCCAATCTCAGGTTGTTTAAGTGGTATGCTGATAGTATTATCTAAAATGTTTAATGAAGAATATACCTAACAGAACGATTATATATAGGTACTCCACCTGTTCTAGTGCTGTTCTGGTGTAATGTCTGGGTTCATGTTGCAAAAGGTCATCTACATCTCGATCTGTGTATAGTAACATGAATCTAATCTCTTAAAATGTATCACCACACAAAAATAGCTAGTGAATCTGCAGATACTGAGTTTTGGATTAGTAATCGCGTTAGTTGGTATCGTTTGTCATTGTACTTGGTATGAACTTTTTCTTTTTCCCAATAGTCCACTTTACATTAGCATTTGACTGTTGTTTAAATAGCTGTTTGAACTGCTATCAATATCTGCATTAGGCAAAGGAAATAGAACTTAAGGTACATGCCAGAAAGTTCTTTTCTACGAACTTCGAAACTTGATTCAGAAGAACCTTTTTAACGTATAGCGAAGAGGTGATGAAGATGGCAATACATGTGGCAATGAAAGGATTTGGTGCAAGGCGTGAGTCTTTGAAGTAGGTGTAATTTGCCAAGATGGGGTACGTCAAGAGGTGTGGTTCTGCGGGAGGTTGATCCGATGGTAGAGATTTACGTTGAGGGAGTCTAAGATGGGGCACAAGTGAAATTGCAGAGATGCTATGCTGCTTCGAGAATACACAAAGAAAGTGCGAGTTAAAGACCAAGTGACATCTGCAGGCATGAAGTTCTATTTTGGATCAGACAGATAGCCATGTTATCCCTCCTGAGCTCAAAAATAACCTGGAACTAACTTATCAAAGTAATAAACCTAGTTACACACTTTGAAGCACACCGTGTTAATTTGTCCTTCCCAAGGGTCAAGTTATGAACAAAATATTCTATCCCAAAGACACGAGGTGGTAGTGAATGTGAAGTGCTGTGGAAATAAGATGGAATAGGGAATTTGATCTGTAGGATAGTGGAATGTTATGTCTGTGTGTGAGGCGTTCAGCGACGGACTCCAGAGGCTTCTGGTTGTGAGTGGTGGCGCATGAAAATCCAGTGAGTGTGGTTTGGTGGGTTCTGCATGCAATGGAATACTTGAAATGGTGATTGTTTATGCACAACATTTTTGAAAAGGCTACTAAAGGGAAAAAAGCTTCTGAAAAGTGAAGCAGTGGCGATTTTATCCCATTTGTTGCTTGTGACTACAACGAAGAATCAAGGTTTTCTTCTTACAATAACTCCAATAATCTCGCAGATATGTGATTAGCATTATGCCATCCTGTGCTTGACTAAAAATAAAAAAAAGATATGAGATCATGTGAGTCATGCGTCGGATTTTACATGGATATGTACAAAGATGGTACTAGTACACGTAAATTAGTAAACCTCTTTATTCTATATGTCTATTACATTGCACCAATTTTTTCTTTCATGTTGATTCATGGGTGTCTAAACTTGTAAAATGACTCATGCTTCATTCATTCGGTGATCCAGGAGAACCACTTTTCTCTACTGCAACATGAAATTGAAAAACTGAAAAGTGACATAGAAAAGATGCGCAGCGAATTGAGGTTGGCCTTTCAGAAACTATATTTTCTTAGTACCATTTTGGTATTACAGTGTGCTTGTTTTGAAACTTGTGATTTTTTCTCTGGTCTTTGTTTTGGGTTATTTGCAGGTATGAAATTGACAAAGTAACTGCTGGCCATAGGTTGGATCTCAATCTTGAAAGGGGGTAAGAAGTTACTGTCTCTATTCCATTTTGTGCGTTATCTTCAGTATCTTTGTAGATTAAGGTGCCAGTTGTTGCAAAAATCATTAGTAGTATGATTGTTGATTACTTGTTAGTCAGCTGTTTACTAGTGCCGACTGTTGTGCTTTCTGTGCAGGAGAATCCGGGATGAACTAGCAGAACAGAATCAAGAAACTGCTAACCTCACTAACAAACTTGACCGAGTGAGTGTAATAAGTAACTCTACATTGACATTTGATACCTGGTAAATTGTATTAATCCTTTCTGCCTTTGTATGTAATTATGTTATCCCAGGAAATTCATGCACTAAGGGCTCAGTTGGAAGCTGCAAAATATGATGTTATAAAATATTGCATAGGTACCCTTGTCTCTATATCTGCTGTTGGTTTGGCAGTAGTCCGCATTTTGAAATAAGTGGCTTTGGTACAATGCTAATGTTGATAAAGAGTTGGTCTCCAACACCTTTGCTGCTCAATGGATAAAGCAGAGTTGTATGACGCCTAAATCTCAATTTGCATCAGCAGACATTATAAGCTTAGAACTATAGTGGACCAGTTAAATGTGCAATCTAGTTGCATTACTTTTTACTTCTTGGACGGCTGGTCTGTGTTCTGTGTCTATGCATGTGCATGTAGATGCTCCCGGCTCTCCCATCTCCCAACCCTTCAGGTTTCGAATGGCTCGAAAATTGTTCTTTCAAAAGATTTGTCAAGGCAACGGTGTAGCCACATTGGCCAAGGGGTGGTTATTTGAATCCTTTTTTGCAGAAAATTATGTTGTGCAAACTTTTTTAGTGTATATATCTATTGATTGTTGAGTCCCATTAATACAAGAAAAACTTCCAGCGTAGTGGCAAAGAAGGTTCGAAAGATTCCCTTTCCTCTAGCAGTAACTATTTCTCCAGTTTGGTCAAACTCATTTTTTCCAGACGAGGGGGTGTTATTGAAGAGGCTCATTAGATCAGGCGATTGATGAAGTTTTTTTTTGTTTTTCCCCAACTCCATTATGAGGAGAATGTATTACTAAAACGTTATGCGTGTGAGGTCGCAAAGTATATCTTGCAGTACTAAAATTGTTTTCATAAGTAAAATGTAGGTCTGTAGCTTATTGTAGTATGATAGAAGCGTGAGTAATTCATCAGAAACCCTTAACTTTTAGAGGTGAGGTGCATCTATTTTTGCTAATTATAACTTGACATTTCTCGTCTCGCCTGAGATTTAACTTGGATTGAGGTTCTCTGCTTACTTACTCTACTAACAAGTCTACAATGTCAAATCGTTTGACCACCTTGTCTAAGCTACAACTATCAACCAGAGCTAATTTTTTCGACTAATATGTTATACACATTGACGTGGTATTAGAGTCACACTTCAGCAATATCGTCACCAAATTAGTACTGAGTTTTTTTTTTTAAAACATCTTAATTTCTAAACCATCTTGAGGGGTTACGTTTCTTGTGTCTCACTCTTTTGCGTGTCCGTTGTTGCTCCCAAACGCATACGCAAGTATACGTGATCGTACAAGTAATATAGGATTTAAAGTCTAGATATCGTACCCTCGGGGACTTATGATTAACCGTTTACTAAATTAAACTAATGCTAATTATCTAAAAACAAGAAATAAAATTCAAATATATATTTATAAACTAACTAAAAGTAAAAGAAAACAAATAATGAACTTCAACTAAAAAAGAGCATATTTTTATCGTAAAAGAGATAGATCTAGGGCTGTGACCACTACCAATCAAGTTGAGTCTTCAAACTGTTCTACCTATCAATTTCCTGAGTTATTGATTGACGGGTTTATGTTAATTTTATGATATTCTTTCGAACTACTCACAAGCCTGTAGCTATTATTCTTAACGTCTATATTTCTATGATCGCCAGAAATAACAAGAACGCATTTATATTTCCGTAACTAACTAAGTAGGGCTAAAGGTATATTTCTATACTCAGTAGCGAAACGATTAATCGAACAAACTCTATTTATTCTTATTACGTACGTGAATTCGCTCTTTCAAGTTCAATTCACGTGCCACAGATCTTTGCTCAACTATTTCGTTAAATAATCAAACAATTAAGATCAAGAAAATAAAAGCAACTCAAAGGTGGAAATCAATAGATAGAAACGAAAATCAAACGTCAACTTTCATGTTTGAGCCCAAACCCTAGAACTAAAGAGTTTAGCTCCACATAGACATGGAGAAAAAACAATAAATCATCTGCAAAAACGAGTATTACAGAGGAGAGAAGGTAAAACCCTGTAACTATGACCTTCACGGCTGCTCTAAGCTCACTCTAGGTCAATAATTCTGTAAAAATCGTGTAAAGTATGTATTTATATGATACCAAAACGCCTGAACTTTTAAAAATCAAATTCAACTCGGACCGAAAAAAATATTGTGACCCGCGCCACCCTTGCGTCACAATAGTGGCGAAGACTGCCAAAAAATATTCAGAGATGGCAAATCTTTGCGGCACTCTCGTTCCACAAGTGCACAGCAACTGAAGCCAAAATTTTTGTTCTATTCTTCTTTTCACATTGCTGCCAACTGTACCACCTTAGTTTCAATTTCATATTAAGCCTTCCACTAATTCTTACAACCTGATGACCCAATCATGAGCTCATCATCATTTGATGTCTCCCTATATCTTCAATGTGACCTTTTTATTTTCACAAATTTCCGTTTTTTATTCAATTTTGCTCACAATGTCTTTATCTTGACACCGCTTTATCTCTACACATTAAAATATAATATATGATAATACTCAAAAGACGATTAAAAGTACTAAAATGTGAGGTAACGATGGCTAAAAATATCTGCATTTTAGGCCGAACATTGCCACACCACATTTAAACTCTTGCTCGTCCTCGAGTAAGCACTAAAACCACTCTCAATAAATTAAGCCTAGAAACACCACCATTTTGGTTGATACCAACAATTAGGCCCTCTAGCAACTCAAACCATCAAATATACACTTCCTGATCATCATGCAAGATATACAAGTCAACTCAATTAAACAACAAACGTCTAACCTCCTAACCTCAGAGATAGACTCTAACTCATCAAATTTAAGCTCACTCACGCTCTGTCAAAGAAATCTAATAACATCACTTATCTATCATGAAACAGGTGCCCTCACAAGAAGAAATAGTCCACACACTCAATTCAAAGAATCAAATGTAATTTAAGGACTTGCATCAAAACACAACTCTAGCACTCACAAAGAAATTCACATGTATGCACAAAGAACCATAGACTTGCCTATTGTGTACATCTGCACTAATTAAGCATACTCGAATATAATCAAATAGGACTTTAACGGGTTGTAATGTTGGCTAGGGGATGGTAAGAGAACTATATAATAGTGATTTACACTTCCCTAAGCACTTTGCACTTTTAGACTTCATCATCCATTATTTTTATCTTTTAACTTTATTTCTCAGCCCTCTTTTCATCATTTATTTTCACTAATCATCAGGTCAAGAACGTTTCAATGTTTTTTTTTTTCTTTTCTTTTTCAAGCATTTTTTTTCACATTTTTTTTTCATGTCACTTTCTTTCTAAGAGAGCCTTTTCATCAATTTGCAGCTATCATTAGTCACTCTTTTTTTTTTTTTTTTTCCACTTGACCATCCCTTTCTTCGAATTTATTAATTATATCACAGTCTAAACTACAGTGCTCAAAGAAGCAGGGTGCAAAAAGTAAGGATTCAACAAAAGGATCCAGACAAAAATACGGCTACCCAACAAAAGACTACAGGCTCATCTAGTGGTATAATATCTGAAAAGGCTAAAAATTCATAAGACGTATCAAAGAAAGCCTATTATCATCTTCTAAACAGAACAACACTTTTTATTTCGCTTCAATAACATGCAGGGCAAGTTCTAGACTAAGATGCAAAACATGAAATATAAGCAAGAAATTCTCACCACACATGGCACAAGTATCAATCAAGATAGATTAATTCTACCCTATAACTACGGCCTCCACGGCGACTCCAAACTCTCTCTAGGTCCAAAATTCTGTAAAAACCATGTAAAATATGTATTTATATGATACCAAAAGGCCTGGGCTTTTAAAAACCAAATCCAACTAGGACCGAAAAAAATATCGCGACCCGCGTCCAGAGGCGAATCCAGGATTTATTAGGCTTAGATTTTTTTATTATTATTATTATTTTTTTTTGAAAAAGAAGACGCTAAAGCGTATTTAGTAGGGTGTGGTCCCACAACTTTAAGTGATTAAGCACAACATTTAACCAGTGCTCCACTCGGTCCGATTTGATTATGTGTTCCTTCAGTTAATATTAGATATCTTTTTAAGATTATATACATAATATATCGAGTCTAGTCGGGTGACCATGGGTTCACGTGACCCATTTTTTATACATAGATTCGCCCCTACACAGTCAAAAAATATTCAGAGATGGCAAATCTTTGCGGCACTCTCGCTCCACAAGTGCACAGCAACTGAAGTCAAAGTTTTTGTTCCATTCTTCTTTCGAAAAAGCGCCAAATATACCCCCGTACGATTGGAAAGGGCTAAATATACCCTTCGTTATACCCTGGGTCGAATTATACCCTTACCATTTACCGTCAAACTATTGGTTCAAATATACCCCTCTTCCGTTAAAGTTGTTCACTTTGGACATCTTATCTTACATGGCAATGACATTTGATGAGGTGGATGCCACATGGCATTGCCACCTCATCACCCCTAACACATTTTACTACTCCCCTCTTCCACCACTAAATGTCCATCTTCTCCATTACCATTGCCACCATTACCGTCGTATTATCCTTCTATCCCACCTTCAATACCATCATTTTCATGTGGAATTTAGCATCAATGTCCTAATTATACTAGGCTGTTAGCCAAGTTCATCTCTACATATAGATATGAGTCTTAAGTAAAACAGCTAAAGTAAGGGAATCTTCCACATAAACATATTAATTGAAAGTGAAAAATATAACTAGCAGAAAATGCGTAATACCAATTATATATATACAATAAGTCAAAGACCCCCTTTTGTTTAGAGGTGGGATTAAATTTCGGCAATCAAACTATAGAGATAGGAGGAACATCAACGAGGCTATATATTATCGGATTATTGGAACTGATATCGAACATTAATAAAAGAACAAAAACTAAAATAAACTGAAAAATACAGAAATGTAAACAGATACCTGAGCCATCTTCAAGTTCCAGCTGAGAAAAGTTAAATCTCAAGCTTTAAATTCAAATTCCAGGTGGGATCGAAGGATAATATGGCGGTAAAGGTGGCAATGGTGGTGGAGGGGGTAGAAATTTTAGTGGTGGAGGAGGGAAGGAGTAAGATGGATTAGGGGTGATGAGGTGGCAATGCCATGTGGAATCCACCTCATTAAATGTCATTGCCACGTAGAAGAGGATGTTCAAGGTGGACAACTTTAACGGAGGAGGGGTATATTTAAGGAGTAACTACATGACATAACAAACATACAGTGGGTATTGACATTTAGTAGCTATAGTTTAACTTAATTACTTCTCATAGCAAATATTTGTGTATTAATGACATTTAGTAACTATATATATATATATATATATATATATATACAAAATAGAATACCCATCAAACTATTCACTTACAACCAACCCTCCCATCTCTCTCCCCCTCTTCTCCCCACTGCTCCGCCGCCGGCCACCACCGACCGCCGGAACTCCGGCAAAATGCCGTGCCCCTTGCCATCCGCTGGTCCCCTTCCCCTTTTCCTTTTATTTATCCGCCGGAATTTTTTCCGATGCCGGAGACGGAGAAAAAAAACCATCACTGCCAACCTCGCCGGAGACGCCATCTCCGGCGAACCACAAAAAAAAATTGAAATCAGATCTGCACGGATATACTTTGCTGCAATGTTAGATCTGCAATGTTAACAAACGAGATCCCTAGTTTTTCCTGCAATGTTAGATCTGCAATGTTAACAAACGAGATCCCTAGTTTTTGCTGCAATGTTAGATCTGCAATGTTAGATCTGCAAATTGAAATCAGATCTGCACGTAACCTCAGTTCATTTAGATTGTAACAATGATTTCATAAGATTCATTTTGTGTCATTCATTTAGATTGTATTCATTTTTTTATAGTGTATTTATTAATTTTTTGTGTATCTATGTTTTTATGTATTCAGTTTTTACTCGTTGTATTCATCAATATAGCGAGCTCGTTGATGAATACAGATAATTATTTCATCAATACAGTGAAAAAGTAGCTACAAATGAATACAGTTGAGTTTCATGAATACAGCAGAAAAAAATTGTATACAGCGGAAAAAAACGAATACAACAATTATTGGTGTATATGTATTCAATTTTTACTCGTTGTATTCATGAATACAACAAGCCAATTTATGAATACAGATAGTTATTTTATGAATACAGTTGAAAAAAATTGTTGTATTCATGAATACAGCTAAAAAAATAAAATTGAATACACATGTGGGAGCTAGGCTGATTTGCTACAGAACGTAAATATTGAAACATTAGCTATGCATCTTGTTTAACCCCCCAAATGTTTGCTATTTATGTAAAATGCCCTATATTTAAACCTATAGTATAACGGTAGGGGTATAATTAATTCCCCAAATATAACGAGAGGTATATTTGCCCTTTTCCAATAGTCAGGGGTATATTTGACCCTTTTCCGTTCTTCTTTTCACGTTGCTGCCAACTGTACCACCTTAGGTTCAATTTCATATTAAGCCTTCCAGCTTCCACTTATCCTTACAACCTGATGACCCAATCATGAGATCATCATCATTTGATGTCTCCCTCATATCGTCAACGTAACCTTCTTTTTATTTTCTCAAATTTCCGTTTTTTATCCAATTTTACTCCAAATCTCTTCATCTTCACGCCACTTTATCTCTACACATTAAAAATATAATATTAATCACAAAATCAATGTGATAATACTCAAAAGACGATTAAAAGTACTAAAATGTGAGACAACGATAACTAAATATATGTAGTTTAGGCCGAACATCATCCACCGTTGGTGTCCTAAGAGACTAATGTATATCAAATGATCTGCAGTTCTGCACCCACTTTCGATTCCCTTCAACATCAATGTATGCACGTTCTACTAGTGAGTTTGGTCTAATTAGCTGTTCGAAATTGGCAAAGTTACACCTCATAAGGTTGTTCAATTTTACCTCTCATTTTTTTTTTTTCCTGTTGAAACTGTGAAGAAGAGCACGTTACTCATAAATATGGACATTAGCAGTAAATTATTTCTTCGATAGTTGAGGAAGCTGAAACTTACATAGATACAATTTGGACCTAACACATGGACCAACTAGGTAAAATTTCTAACAAAGATTGCAAAAGCCCAAACATCAAAAGAGATTTAATTTTTTTTTCTTAAAAGAAAAAAAAATCATCCGATATATTTTTATTTAAAGTCTACTTTTCTAACATTTTTAGATGTGAAGTCATTAGTTAATGTTTTATAACTGATTTGTTCTAAAATTTCCTTTTAATTGATAATGTAGTTAATTCAAATTAATTAGGTCTTCAATTTTTTTTTTCTTCTCTTGTTGCATAACCAGATTCATATTTTCTAGTTTGACATATTATATTTGAATAAATTCTAATATTTTATTTGAATAAATTTTAATGATAGCTAAAACAGGAATATATACTTATGAAATAAGAATATCAACAATCACAAATTTTCAATGAAAAACTATAATATAAAGTTATAATTAAACCAGGCTCAAGAATTTAATAAGTTGATATATATAATAATATTGAAATAGTGTTCTTGCTTCAATATAATGATTGCTTGTTGCAACATTTGAAATTTTAAAGAAGACGCCAAAAGACTAATCTTGATCTTTTGTAAGCAGACACAGTCATTTTGGGAATTTGGAGACTTCAAAATATTGATAATAAGAATAGTGAAAGGGAGAATGAAAAAGATGAAAATAAGAATAATAAATGAGACAACAAAATAGGTACCCACCTAAAGACCATATACTATAATTACCTAGAAATTATTCCATTCCCAATTAGTGCAACAATCCTCACATTAAAAGGTAAAAAGTTTTTTACTTTCTCCAAAAAATTCTCTTGAAATTTAAGAGAGACATACACACAATTTTTTATTTTAATTTTAAATATATATATATATATATATATATATATATGGGAAACTTTTAGGGGAAAATATGGGCCCCAAAAAGTTGGGTCCCCAAGCCATGGCTTCAGTTGCTTTATTGTTGAGCTGGCACTGCACTGGACCACAAACATCACAATTTCGGACCGGCCAGCAGGACATTGTGGGCATGATTTAGTCTTTTCCCCCTATATCGGAAGGGAAAAAGGTGAAAAATACCCCCCTCTATTTTAGAAAAAGAGCTAAAAATATCCTCCGAACTTATTTTAGATCAAAAATATCCCTCTCATTCTTAAAGTTTTCAAATATATCCCTGTCTTGACAGAAATTAGCCCCCAAAATAACCCGAAATCATTTTTTAAATCCGCTTCAATATTTAAACGCGACTCAACTAAATAATAACCCATAAGATCCCTTTATTCCCCCAATTTCCTTAAACTTCAAACCTACGTATTGGGGGAATAAGGGGATCTTATGGGTTATTATTTAGTTGGATCGGGTTTAAATGATGGAGCGGGTTTAAAAAATAATTTCGGGTTATTTTGGGGATAATTTCCATCAAGACAGGGGTATATTTGAAAACTTTAATGATGAGAGGGGTATTTTTGACAAAAATAAGTTGATATTTTTTAGCCTTTTTCCAAAAAAAAAGTAGAGGGGTATTGTTGGCCCTTTTCCCATATCGGAATATGCACATGGTGCTAACACTTGGCTAGGCTTTGTCCAACTCTAGCCATGTATTCTTAAGGACGTGGTTGTGCGACATGTTAATTATTGTAAGGTTCGAATGTACCGTCCATGAAAAAAGTAGTGTATCCATTGGGGTTAGCTGCTATTTCGTCGCATTGATATTCAACTTTAATTTGAAAACGATATCTCACAAATTTCAGGCCATATATGTCGAATTATTTCACACGTACGCTGGTCTATTACCAATCGGTCGTCTTATCATTATTGGTGAATAAAAGCAACGAGTACCAGATCAACTTATTGGGTGTGTCAATATCTAATTAACCATGTTGCAGGACTTGAGTTTTGTTGATATTTTCCCACCAAGATCTGTCGTCTGTTACTAAGAGATATTTATTAGTGAAAGCTATAGGACCTTAGCATTTTTTTAGTTGTGCTTATTTTCAACACATAAATAGCTTTAGGGCAATCAACGTAGACAGATTAATAGATGCGGTAAACATGATTCGAGTTCCGTGTTACAAGTGTATTTCAAGTGTGAAAAAAGGAAAAAGTATAGAAGAAAGAAAAGGAAGTAACTCCATACCTATCGTTTAATTAGCTCTTTAATTAATTGACTCTTTTGTGACAATACTTCCTACCTACCTTGCTTTAGGCCAGGCCATAAAAGTCATATTATTCAGCTATCCTTGTTATGTCTTGGTTGTATATTATGCTAGCATGTAATCACCTATGGCTGTTACCTATGTTGCTAGGATGTTGGTTGTTTTACCAAAGTATAAACTAATGCATATGAAAAAATTTACATGTAATCACCTAAGAAATAATATAATTATATAAATATTTTATACCATCTGTGCGTATACCTTAAACTATTGATCAAATGAAAGAAATATTTATAGTGGTGACGGTTCTGCTAGCTTGATGATGTAACGTATTCCAGTTTGTTCTCAGTTTTTTCTTTATTTTTATTTTCTTTTTCTCTCCATTTCACCACTAATATACTAACTACGCATACGATTGTATACTCAGATTATGTATAATCAAATTAAACCAAGATGGCATCACATATTCAACTCAATTAAGGGTGCTTTCGCCTTCCAAGTGTCAACTCTATCTCTACAACAACAAAATTATTGGGGAGTTGAAGAATTGGTTTAATTTAATTAATTTGGAACCATATCCACCAGTGCCGTGTCCTATTTAATTCAGTGAAAAGGAAACCACTTTTGAACATTAAACTCAAACTCTTCTTAACACTCATCCCCTTCAAAGCTTTGGACCCGCTCAACGGCCACGCGCCAATCACCATTATGACAGTATTTTTTTATTGCAGCTCCTAAATTATTTTCCTATTTTTTCCCATCCAGAAAAATTGGCACATTATTATATTTAAAATCCTGATTTCTCATTACCATTTTATAAGATAACTAGTGATCGGTCCGCGCTTCGCGGGGTTATAAAAATATTATTCCTCCGTCCCAAGTTGTTTGAAGATTGATCTGTTTGGGAGTCAAACAACTCTTTCTTTTTAATTACGATTTTCTCCATCTCTTTTCATATATTGTGAATTATTAATTATGCAGACTTATAGTATTTTTTATGTAGTTTTCAAATATGTAAATTTTATTATAAAATACTTGAAGAATCTATGTTTAAAATTAAGTCAAAGAAAAACTTGTTTGACTCCCAAACTGGTCAATCTTCAAATAAATTGGGACGGAGGGAATATAATTTTTTAAATTAAATAAAAAATAAAAATATAAAGCTTTTTCAATGACATTTTGGTGGCAATACAGATGTCCCGATTTCTATAAATGGACTAATGTATATATGTAAACTAGGGAATTTGTCCGCGCTCCACGCGGGATTTATAAAATATTATTTTCTAACATATTAAAAAATCTTAATTCTTTTCCTCTAATCTTTGAATCCAAATAAATTAGATTTCAAGTTTTAAATAATTTTATTAGTATGAAATTAATTAGTCTGATATTTATCTAACTTTTCTAGAATTTTTTATCTTCTTGAAATATTTGATTTTTGAATAAGTTGATAAAGGTGAAAATTATATTTCTAAAAAGCAGGTAAATAAATAAAAGAATTTAAGGAAATCTTAACTTTTTTATGTGTGAGCTTACCAAAACTTAAAAAATATGAATTTATCTTTGTGCATTTATAAATATCTAATTGTTTTTTTTCATCAAAGAGTTAAACTTTTGGTGCTTCATAATTTTCACCTTCTTTAAATCAGCAAAGATAACCAACAACAACAAAATAAATTAAATTTTACGAAATCTCTTTTATCACTTCTCCCAACAGTTAACAACTATTAACTAATGGAGTCACAAACATCAAAATATTCTTTGAATTGAAAATTTTGTTCTCAAAATTTTGTAGACAACAATTTTCACCTTTTTTTGTTTGTTGCATATTATATCGGTCAACTCTCTGAAATAAAATAGAAATATAAAAAATCATTATGAGTGGAGCAAAGCATATTACATATAGTTTCTATTTTATTCAAAAGCACCAGAAACATATACCTTTCTACAAAACTCACAAAACTACATAATAGCAGCAAAAAGAAATCATAAAAATAATCGTTATCTGGCTAACTTTCATTTTCTTCATCTACTTCCGTAAATTGGCAAGAGTTTACCAAAACATACTAACTAAATAAACACAAATAATGAGACGTTAATAAATTAAATAAATAACCAATTATTGGGGGGGGGGGGGGGGGAGAAAAGTTAGAATTAAAACACATAAATAAGTATTAGGAATTATTTTAAAAAAAAAATAATAAACTAATAATTAATATATTTTGGAGCTGCAGTTTCTTGCACTGCACTTACAACATAATGACTTGGCATTTGATTAAGTGTCTAAACGTTGTCATGGTAGCACAATTAAAGCACGTGAATTGTGAATTGTTGAACTAAGAAAACGTCAGCACGAGTGTATTCATCTTGCACCTATAAAAAAAAAGAAGATTACCATTATTTCTAATGAAAGAAACAAAATATCTATACGTTAAGTATTAACAAACACAGGTACCAGACACAAAAAAAAGTATTAACCGAGAACAAAAAGATATAAAATAAAATCCACTTACACATACCAAAGGAAGCTGAATGATAAGATTGTGTGTGTATATAGGAGCCCAAGGTTTAAAGTTAAGAACCTTTTAAATTTCATAATTAAGTGAAAGAAAGTGGAGCCTTTCCATTTTCCAAATTAATGGGATCTGTTTTTTGTATTATAAATTCACTATGCGTGGGCTTTTCCAGGGAAAACCAAATGGCTCTTTGAGCTTTAAAAATGTTGTGGTTATAATTTTCTTTATTACTCCATTCAATTTATTTAATTAGTAAGGATATTGTTGGCTGTTAATTAGGTAGATTGAATGAAAGGAGTGAAACACAATAAGTGTTAGTTAATATGCAGCAAATGCAAAAGTTAGTAACGTAATATATTCATTGAAGAATTATTTTAAGAAGTGATTTTGGCTATTTTTTTTAATAGCACATAGGTGAAGAATAGTAGAAGAAATGCCAAAAAAAGGAGAAAAAAGATAAATAGCAATGAAGGTCATAGAGAGGTGCCACATCATCTTGTCTATGCCTAACTTTATATTATATATAGATTTGGTACGTTTCTTAATTAGTTATCTCTTTGATTATTGAAAAGTTGGAAGTTTTAAGAAATATTGTGTTCTTCTTCACAGAAATAATGAAATCTTTTTTCTCTAATACATATTTAATGTATGCATATTTATGTTCTTCTTTTTTAAATATTTTCTGGGAGACTCTCCTTACATTGAAAAAATATATAAAATTAAAATACAAAACAAAGAAATTTGCACCCACTTGCCTTGTTTCTATCTTGAAAACTCACAAACATTCCATATCTTTACGAGTAACTAATACTCCGGACTAACTAAACTCTCATCCTTCACAGTCACTTTTAAGATGATTTTGTTGAACATTTTTAAAAAGAAGATCCAATTTTACATATTACCAGCTGTGAATTCCTACATGATTTCACGTATATATGTTGATATTGAGAGTTTCTAAATTGCCACACCAATTTGATTCAAATTTGACCACACTTATGTAAAAATCACCATAACATCTATTGTACAATTTTAAATTAAGATAAACCTTGAGAAGAAAAGATAAATGACATTAAGTAAGCATAAATTATTAAATTTGAATAAATTATTAAATTTGACCTAAATAGTCATATGAATTTACCTCATTTGGACCCTTGTGGCAAAAAGACCTTATTGATACTTTTAAGAAGACAAAACCAAATTACATTAACATTAGAACATGCTATTCATTCATAAAAGTTACACCAATTTTTAAGAAAATTACATAAATACACTATTTCTCAAAGTAAGAGAGGAAGTACAAGAAAAGAACAAATCTTTTAATAAAACCTAAATGATTCTTCACGTGTACACATGTTTAAAGTTACCTTATACCTCCTTTCCAAATGTCGCTTGATAGTTGATCAGTTACTCCCTGCGGATCAAAAAGAGTGTCAGCTAGTCATTTATACATCCCTTAAAAAATATTAAATTCTAGATAAAAATAAGTAATTTGACTAAACTACCCCTAATTAAATAGGTATTGGGATTTGGTCCCTTAACACTTAATAAGGTCAAATCTGAAAAACTAAGGTTAATTCTTTCTTGATTTGCTAAGTGAACACTTGATTTGCTAAGTGAACACTCTTTTTTTTTATCCAAACAATAAAGGCTAACCGGATACTCTTTTTGATCCGGAGCGACTACCAATTTTCACGCTGTGCATATTTTTTGATGGTGCTAAAAACTTAAACATAAGAAATAGATCTATGAGGAGCATATGTCAATGTTTAAAATTTATTCAATTTACGCACTGTATATTTTAAAACTTGATTAGTAATTAGCACTCTTCCAACAAAGTCATAAATGACTAAAGTCATAAATGACTAATTTGAGCAACAAAAAACAAAAACAAAAAAAGACTAATTTGAGCCCAAAAAAGAATACAGAGCTGCTATAACCAAAAAAATCATGGTCTGTTGTTGGTGGAATACGAGTAAGGACTTTGTTTGCCCAAGTCCCTTGCTTGAAGGACTATCGCACTTTCAGTGGTACTGAGACTGTCCCTATCACTACCCTTTATCAAGCTGGTTTACAAGAGTTCCGGATTCTTCATGATAGATTCCATTTTCCTCCTAAAAACAACTTCTTTTCTGTCAGTCACCTTGCAGCTAACCATCTTCGTGTCATCTTTTCTTCTTCTGAGTGTCTTATCCACGATCAGCGCACGGGAAGGATCGGGCGGGCAGTGAAGGCTCATTTAGTAGACAGCGAGCGAGCTGCTTGAGATCACACGAGAGATAAACAGAGAAGATAAAACTACAACACACCATCTTTTCTAGAGCCTTAATCATAAGAAAATGGAAGAAAAAAGAAATATATAATAAGTATATAATTTTTCGAGCTCTTGTCAATATCCCCTCCCACAAACAGAACAACATTCAAGAGCCTTCTTCCTCCGGCCAAACTAAAGCATGAAAGCAGGACTGCATTGAATTTAACGACATTAGTGCTTCAAATATGAAATGAAAAGGATAACATTGGGTTGGAGTTCTCATGAACAAAAGTACAAATTTATATAGGCAAAAATGGATGAATACCATAAGGTACCTTAAAGTTTTAAATTAAATATTTGGGATTTATGAATATTAAAAGCATCAGAGTTATGGATATGACCAGTTACGAAAATGAAAATTTCAAAGCAATAAAGAAGAGAAAATATAAATGCAAATGACATTTAAGTGCTACAACTACGTGAGTCTGTTCAAAAAAACTGATATTTACATTTTAAGACTTCAATAGCTATTTGAGCAATTATTAGGCAAAGCATATAAATAAAATAGAGAAATGAAGAGAAAATGTTAAAAAATTGAGGAAAAAAAGATAAATGGCAATAAAGGTCATAGAGAGGTGCTACATAGGATTATCTATGCCTAACTTTATTATATATATTGATATTGATGGTTGTTGTAAGCCCCACATAATAGCACAATAAGTCCTTTTTGTAATTATGCTTGGTATCTCGCAAATATATTCATTTGTTTAGTAAACATTGTATGCAGTGAAATAATGTCGAACAAATTAGAATTTTTTTACAATGGTTGAGGCACAACCAACAAAATGTGTGTGAGGCTCCATTGAATTTTTGACACATGAATAATGGGCCCTATCTGTCTTGAAAGCAACGATTAGAGAAGAAATTATCCGTTTATACTACAAATCATGTGGGTCCCAGCAGGAAATAAATATTAAGCAAATGAAAAGTTATACTACCGTTAAAGATTGCTTCTTGCCAAAAGCTACCTTATAGATAGAAATATGATTTTCTTTTCTACTTAAAATATAATTTAGAATATGTGGTCCCTCATTACTTTTGAATGTAGTTTTATTGGAATCGTTATTTGGAATAAAAACTATAGCAAGTTTTTATATTGATCCTAATTTTAGCTTATGCTCCCCCCTTTTTAAATTATTTGTCATATTTTTTGCTTATACGCTCCTTAAAAAACATTAATTAAGATGATTGTTTACTATTTTATCACAATTTATGTTTTGAGATTGAATATTTACTCATATCTCTATAATTGAGTTGTTTGTAGTCTTAAAAAACAATTACTACTAAGGGTATAAAAAATTAATTAATTTTTTGTCTTGAACTTCTAAAATGATAAATAATTCGAGACGAGGGAATAATAAAACTCCCTCTGTCTCAATTTCTTTGACACTTTTTTTACTCAGTCTCAAAAGAATGTTATCTTTCTATATTTAGTAACAATTTAATTATAAAATATCCTTAATGAATTATATTTCGCCTATTTCTAACATGGTTATAAATCATCTCGTTAAAGGTATTTTAAAATACACAGTTTACCTATTTTCTAATATGGCTATAAATCATATCCTTAAGGGTATTTTATAATTAAATTGTTACTAAATATGGAAGATGTCATTCTTTTTGGGATTAAGTAAAAAACATGTCAAATAAATTGAGACATGGGAGTTTTTATCATTCGCTTGGTCTCGAATTATCTGTCGTCATTTCTAAAAATAGTCGTCTCAAATTATTTGTTATTTTTAGAAGTTGAAGACAAAATTAACTTCTTTTTTTTAATTTTACCTTTAGTAGTAATTATTTTTTAAGACTACAAACAACTCAATTATAGAGAGATAACACAAAAATAGAGTAAATATTCAATGAAAAGAGAAATCTCAAAACATAAATAGTGATAAAATAGTAAAAAATCATCCTAATTAATATTTTCTTAAAAAGCGTATAAGCGAAAAATATGAAAAATAATTTAAAACGGGGGGAGCATAAGCTAAAATTAGGATCAATGTAAAATTTGATATAGTTTTTATTCCAAATGACGATTCCAATAAAACTATATTCGAAAGTAATGGGGGATAACATTTTCTAAATTATATTGTAAGTAGAAAAGAAAATCATATTTCTATATATAAGGTTTAGCTTTTGGCTAAGAAGAAATCTTTAATGGTAGTATAACTTTTCATTTTCTTAATATTTATTTTCTGCTGGGACCCACATGGTTTGTAGTATAAACACATACTTTCTCCTCTTTTCGTTGCTTTCAAGACAGATAGGGCCCATTATCCACGTGTCAAAAATTTAATGGAGCCTCACACACCTTTGTTGGTTGTGTTGTAAACAATTTCAACAAATTAGGACGGATGTGGTATTTCTAATTTCAGCTTGGTAACTTTTTATTATCTAAAACCACGCGCGAGCATAAAAATCCATTCGTACGTCATGCTTTGAACCAGCAGAGAAACGATAAGAGTGTATGCTTTTCCTTTTTCCTAATTTATGAGGGTGGAATATTTTATTTATTTATTTTGTTTACTTTTCTGGGATGGTGGAGTTGAAGAATGCGTTAATCGCTACCAACATGCAACGATTGGTGCTTCTAGATGCCGTCAAGCAACAACTAAGTTTTTTGAATTTGTTTCGTATATCAAGTTTTCAGAGTCAATTAATGAACAAAAATATCGGGTACGAGCTTTAGGAATGAAGTCGGGTGTTACCCCTAAAGTGACCTTTAAACTTTGACTTAAATTTTCATTAGTAACCTCAAGATTTATATTGTAGTGGTAACCGTGGAAATTTCCCATATAATAAGTGCGAATTCATTCTCACAAGTGTGGTAGAAAGAGAAATTCCTATTAGAACTTTAAAATTAAATTTCAGAGCTTTCTTATTCATCTCAATTGAAGCGGCAAACTAGTAATATGCACGTACGTATTTACATTGTTCAATTCAACTAGTTACTAATTCAAACAAAATGAACAATACCAATAAGGTAAATAGTCACAATAAGTAAATCAACAAGGATCAAGAAGTCTTTATTGGATTTTGATTATTATCTTTCAAAGAAGAAATAACAAACACGAGGCGACATTTACAAACCAAATGTCGTAACAAAAGAAATCAAAGGCAAACAGATATTGTCCCATATACACAACTACCATTCAATTCCTCCCCCTTTCCCTTTCAAGCAATTATTTTCGTCCTTTTGCTTTGGCACCTCTTCATTACGTATACGCATCTATGTTACATTTAACGGGAAAATACAAAATAAAGGTAAAAATATCCAAACAATCCAATAATATACTCCTCACCAAGGCCCTTCCTTTTTTGTGCCCATGAATTTGTGTATATCAATCGGTATAAGGTGGAAAATACCCCATTTTTCCTTCAATAAAGTGGACATAATAACCGTGGACTAGGCACAGCCACTAGTCGATTAGCCCTTGGAGCAGTGAGTCCAAAAATATCATCCATGTTAAGCTCACTTGGTTTCATCCCATCAGGTAATTCCCAAGTAAAGCAATGAAGAAGATGGGCCACAGCCATATCCAATGCATAAAGCCCAAGTTGCATACCGGGGCAAGACCTCCGGCCCGACCCAAATGGTAAAAACTCAAAGTTACCTCCTTTAAAATCAGGCATACCTTCTTTGAGAAACCTAGATGGTTTATAAGTTTCAGGATCTTCCCATGAATGTTTGTCACGATTAATGGCAAATGTGTTGACTATAACATGTGACTTTGCCGGAATATAATAGCCGGACATGGTGGATTCCTCCGCGGTTTCATGGAGGAGGAGAGGGATTGGAGGGTGGAGACGTAGAGTTTCTTTTAGACAACATTTTAAGTAGGTTAATTTTTCAATGTCGGATTCTTCGACCTTCCTATCGAGTCCAACAACGTTAACTAGTTCTTGTTGCACCTTTTTAAGGTCCTCAGGACTTCTCATAAGCTCTGCCATAGCCCATTCAATTGCAGAAGCCACTGTTTCTGTCCCTCCAAACATTACATCCTGCAATTTGTTTGACAGCCACATATCATTTTAAGTTATATATACTGTCAGTATATAATAAGTTTGATACAATCAGGTTACTAAAAGATATTACTACAAGTAAACTAAAAGGCACAGTAGCATTTATTACCTTAAAAAAAAAAACCAACCTATTATAACAAGATAATTTTTTATATTTTTATGTTATCAGGTATAAAAGTTAAATAGATACGTGGTTGGTGGGGGTTAGGTAGAAGTAAGATAAACTCCAACTTTTACATCGTTTCCGGGGAAAGCGCTTCGTAGCCAACCATGCGAAAATGAAGCCAATTTTCAAAGGGATAATGAATGGCACCAGATTTTCTAGATGGACTTTTATTGACCATTTTTGAAATTTTATTCATACTCCCTCCGTTCACGTTGACATGTTCACGATAGATTTTACACACCCCTTGTGAAATAATAAATAAAATGAATATTTTATCATGATATTCATATTAATTAGTGTACATTCTTAAGATTTGAAAATATGAGTAATTAATGCTAGGGATAAAACATGAAATATAAATTGTTTTTCTCTTGATATTAGAAAATTGACAAGTACTCCCTCCGTTCACTTTTATTTGTCCATTATGGAATTTGCACACCCCTTAAGAAATACTCCCTCCGGATCAAAAAAAGAGTCCACTTAGCCATTTGCACACCCCTTAAGAAAATACTAACTCCTAGACAAAAATAGATAATTTGACTAAACTACCCCTAATTAAATAGGCATTGGGATTTGATCATATAACACTTGGGGCAAATATGAAAAAACAAGGTTAATTTTTTCTTGATTTGCTAAGTGGACTCTTTTTTTTTATCGAAGAAAAAAAAGGCAAAGTTGACTCTTTTTTTTATCCGGAGGGAGTAATAAATAAAGTGCATAATTTACCATGATACTCATATTAATTGATGCTTATTTTTAATGCATTTGAAAAATGATTTGAAATGAATAATTAATACTATGGTAAAATAGGGAAAAAAATGTCTTCTCTTGATATGCTAAAAGTGACAAGTAAAAATAAAAATGTATTTTTAGAATAATGAATAAGTAAAAGTGAATAGAACGAGTAAAAGTGAAAATTTATTTTTGGAATAGTGAATAAGTAAAAGTGAACGACGTGAGTACTTGGAGTTAAGGGGCCCAAGTGAATCGATTATTACGTCACTAAATAGTATGGTGTTTTCTTATCATGATCAGTTAGTAATTTAGTTTTAGAGTAACTTTTCCACATAAAATATTCGGGTTATTGTATTTCTATTTTACTTTTTTGGTTACCGACTCCATCTTCTACTTTTCCACTAGGCAAATTATATCTATGCTTTATCTTGGATAGCATCGAAGCTTAAATCAAGTCTTGGAGCCTCCGAGTTACCCTTACTAAAGAGTGGTAAATGGTAAGTTAATCAAAAGACAGACTTGAAAAAATATCCTTAGTGCACACTAATTCCTTTGCATTTAATTCTAGAAAATTATTAGAATATAGCCGGGACATTAAGAATCATATGACTAGACAAAGTCGTAAAAATATTTGGTGTTATTATATTGAGATATTCAAAAGACGAATGATTAGACGCTAATAAGTTAGAGGAATTATATGGATCCTTCAAGAACCAAGCTCTATCGAAAAATACCTGGAAGAATAATTTAGCAGCATAGAATGCTAGTTTACGTTGGAAAGGGAGATTTTTTTTGGATTGAAGTACTACAAGTTTCAATAGAAAATTTTAAAACTATTCGGTTATCAATTTTCAAATTTTCCTTTTCTCTTAATATTAATTTTGTGATGATGGAGAGACTTTAACGCATCTTGCTATTCTAAAAACCAATCTACTTTCTGCCGTCAGACATAAAGGCAAATTAAATGGTTACCAAAACCTGCATCTTACAAGATAGATTAAACCACTAAAAATATACTTTGAAGTTTGAACATATATTCACGAAAAACATTTGTGTTATCTAAGATTTAATAATTCTTGATGGTAATATGTGAGCTGCCAGAGACAGCCGTGTCATTGCTAGCTTTACCCCACCGCTATATAGGAAACTCTATAGTTGGACAAGATCAGCTTCTAGATCAACTTTTTTGTTGTTTCCGTTTATATGATATATTTTTCTTTTTAGCACTTTTTAAATTTAAAAACAACTAACTATATACTTCTCGTTATATCCTTAATGAGAAGCTTTTATAATCACATAAATGTAATAATACTTTAAATGTAATGATGCATTTAAGGCTACAAGTTTTAAAAAATTTATAATAACATAAATTATTGCATGTTTTAGACCACATGTTTACAAAAAATTCATTTTATTTAATCATGTATATCGATTCAAATTATGTCACATAAATTAAAACGGAGGCAATAACGAGTACGTGACAACCACACAAAAAAAGAAGACGACAAAACATATATGTATGGAAAAGATTAGGGAACTTTGTTTTATCCAACTTACCATGATGATAGCTTTGATATTATCCCTATTAATCCTGATAGCATTCTGCAAATTATCTTCCGACTCATTTACTTTTGCTTCCTCACCGTAAAACGCTAAAAGCTCGTCCACCATATCAGTTTCTCGATCACCATCCTCGTTAGTACCATTAACATTAGCCTTCTTTCTCTCAATATGGTCATCAATAATTGAATCGATGAACCCATCAAGCTCGGCACGTGCTTTAGCAAGTCTAACATTTAGACCTTGCTGGCCAACCCACCCTAGCCATGGTATGAAATCAGAAATATTAAACGCGCCAAATAGCTTAGAAAATTCTTGCAAAATTTTAATGAACTCGTCTTTTCCTTCTACCGAACAAGTTCCGAAAGCAGCTCGGTAGATAATGTTACTAGTGAGACCGAAAACAAGTTCCCCTAAGTTGACGGATGTGCCCGTGTTGGTTGTCACAATCCTGACCATTGAATCCACTTCGTCACGAACTGAGTCCCATGACTCAGCTCGTCTGCGACTGAAGAGTTTCATGACACATAATTTTCTCATCTGGCGCCAGAAGGGTCCATAGTCAGCAAAAGCCATGTCCGCACGGTCGTATGTTAGGTAACTGATTGCTACGGTCGCTGGACGGTTCGAATATATGTTGTCTTGTACCTGTTGAAACATAATATAATCAAGTAGTGAGTTCAATTGAACATCTTTTTACACTATTAGGTTAGCTAAAAAAATAAGTATAAATGACTCTGCTTACTGCTTAGTAAGTTAAACTAGTAGCCAACATGGTACTTATATTACACTGATTGTGTATTACTTGTTTATACTGTTAGTATATAAAAGTTAATAAATTAATAATTTAAGTTTTTATATGAGAAGATCAGACACTTCAACTGTACCTGTAGTACTTGCCGAGCTTCTTCTTTGCCAGAGACTACAATTTTGTGGACATAACCCATTTTAAGGTGAAAAATGCCGCCATATTTTTGGGCTAATTTGGCAAGTCCACGGTGAGTTAACTGGTCCATCATCATCATATTACCAATGAGAGGCCACCCTCTTGGGCCTGGAGGATAACGTTTCCGGCGAGACGTGGAGAAAATGAATAAGAAGAGAGGGATAACGAAGAAGAAGAGTAGCATGGGCTTAGCTTGCATAGCTTCAAGAATTGAAGTGATATTTTTTTGCACCATCTCTTTCATTGTTCTAAATCTTGCTCTTTTTCTTTGTTTTAGATATCTAATTTGCTTTGTTTTTGAATGGAGATTTTGGGAGACGGGGGAGTATGTGGGAGATAGGGACTAGTTGCAATTTCCTCAAAATGGTTCTGCCTTTTATTGGTGGATATGATGGGGTCTTTATATACAGATTTATCTGATATTACTATTTCCTGTCGGTACCAAGTTGGGTGTATATACTGTTATAAAAATAAAATTATTAAGACTTGCACTTGGTACGTTGATAGCATTTATTTTTTCACGGTATCAAGTTATTTTCAAATAAGATTTAAGTTATACACACAAATTATTAATGTTTTCCATAGAAATTTACCTATAATTATCTTATGAATGATATGATTATGTAATATTTTAGACTACCAGTACATAGAATTTAAACACTTCAAGACATAATTATTGTAACTATATAGTAAGTAAAAATTAGTAAAACGAAATTGTACTGATAGCGCAAATGTTTATTTTCATTATCAGTGAATGTATATGAGTTAAATCCAAACTTTTATGAGTATAATTTCTATGCACTAAGTTGTACAAAAGAACTTCTACATCATCGATCGGATTAAGTAAACTAACTACATGTAATCATCTTTAATAAATGGGATTAATAACATGAAATTAAAACAATAAATCTCAGATTAAAATGTACTGATATTATAAAAATAATTAAAAGTATCAAATCCTATTTTTATACGCTTATACAACACTGCTCGCTTGCCAAATGCATTCTAGACAACGGAAACGGAGCCACACACATAGACTATAGTATCCCGGAAGCCTACGCAAGATACTGAAATATGTTAAGTAAAATATTCCAATAGATTAATTATGTTATTATGTTAAGCTCTACATCAGCTATATGTATAATTGTCTTAGATTTAGAATAGTCAACGAAATATTAATGAAGCTCTAGTTAAATACTAATTTCAAAAAGGAAATAAGGTTCTTTTTTTGTTGGAGAAGAAACTATTACTGCAATTACTTAATAAATACTCTCTCCGGTTCTTAATAAGTGTTCGCTTAGCCTTTTTATTTTAGTCCAAAATAAGTGTTTTCTTAGCCTTTTTATTTTGGTCCAAAATAATTAAGTCCGTTTACATAATCAAGAAGAAATTAATTTTATTTTTTAAAATTCGCCTTATTAAGTTCTAAGTGATCAGACCTCAATCTGTCAAGTTAATAGTATATGCAAATTAATTTTAATTAAGGATAGTTTAGTCAAAATATTTTTTTTTTTAATAATTAATATTTTCTTAAGGAGTGTGTGAAAGGTTAAATTGACACTTATTTTGAATCGGAGGGAGTTCATCTAAACATGAATATGATGTTAGTGATTAGTGAAGGCGTAAGGTTGCTCAACCAGACAATATAAATTTTGTGAAGGCATTTTATAAATCCCGTGCTTGTTGAGAATATTTTCTACCATCTAATAAGAGGGAGTTAGCAGGCAGCAGATCAACATGGCTGCTTGAGATTTGAAGGGCAATTCGATCATTTTAGTTACAAGGGAATAACTTGATTGGCTTAAAAGAAATTTTACTGTAGCTATTTTATAAGTTTTTGAGTGTCTTTACCGAATTACCCTTTGGTTATGTCAGCATGCATCACTTTCAAGCAGCAGCCTTTTGAACCACTTCTTTTTTACTTTTCGTTGTCCTAGCCACGTGGCTTCTTAACCCTGCAGTGGTTATCTTGAAAAAAGTAGTGTCTTTATTGAATTTCTGTTTGATTATTATAATATGGGTGAAAATTATTTACACTCCCAATTTTATTTTAAAAATTAAATTCTTTTCTTAACTTTGAATAATAGTCATTCTCCCTCTTTCATTCTAATTGACCTTTTTTAAATTCTTATTTTACCCTTACATTATCAACTTTTGTCTTCTTCTTTTTTTACTTTTTAAAATCAAGATTTTTTTTTTAATCTATGTAACAAATTTCCTATTAAAAAACAAAATATTATCTTCTGGGTGAAAAAAAAGTGGAAAATATTAATTGAGTATATAAGTTAATAATGCTTTATAATGAAATAAATTAGTAGAATAAAAATAATAAATATTATTAATAACAATCAAAACTCTAATATCTATTTATACAACTGAAAATAACATGTAATAATAAATTTATAAATATATTTTAATGCAACTAATACAAAATAAAATAAAAAATACAATAGAGACAAAAAAAATTTATTTAAATTATAAACGAATTTTAAATTATAGTTTAAGAAATATTCCATTAATTACAACCAAAACTTGTTTATTTTTATGGACAATAGAGAATAAGAGAGACGTTAAATATAATTATACATAGACATGCTTGTGTACATATATTTAATGCATGTGTAGAAATAATTTATAAATATTACTACTATATTTTGGTAATAAAATTTCCAGTTACAAAAAAAAAATAAAAATGAGATAACAATTATAAAAAATAGCATTAGATTTCGTGAAAAATTCATAAAAGTATTATTCCACTTAATATGTTAATGAACTTAAATAAATTTATAAATACCTAAGTTAAAAAAAAATATTACATATAATATAAAAATGTATTATATAAATGGAGGATTGAAAATAACAAAGACGAAATAGATACTGCATGGGATAAAGTGGGAAGAATGACTATTGTTCAAAGTTGGGGGGGGGGGGGGGGAGGGGGTGTGAGTTTTTATTTTAAAGCAAAGTTGGGGATCATTTTCACCCCATCATTTTTTACTAAACATAAAGTTTAAGAAAGAAAAATAATTGAAACTTCTTGTTTAAAACATGTCATACACATTCGTGTGGCTATAAATTATCCCATTAAAAATATAATGAGAATATTCAAGTTAAAATTGTTTATGCATATCAAAAGGAAAATTATTTTTGGGACAAAAAAACATTTCTTGTCTTGAAACAAAAGTACTTTGAGTTCATCAATATTTTGTTTATATTTTCCAAAATTTTGTTCAATTTATCATTGAGCGATTTATTTCGAGTTTGAAATTTATCATAAATTGATAATGTACATTCTGTTGGAATAAGAAACAAAGAAAAAGGGACAGTATTAAATTTGTAACTTAATTACAGTTTTTAACATTATCATAAAAAGAGATAATGTAAATTCATTAAAAAAATTAAGCAATTTCAACATTTTTATCTAAGTTGGGCCCGTGCATAGCACGGGATTTTATAACTAATATATATATATGGGAAAACTACATATATATATATATATATATATATGTTAAGGAGAAATATTTACGAAACGTGACGATAGTTTTCCTTATTTACAAAACATAACGATATTTTACGAAACATGACGGATTTTCATATATTTTTCATTTTTATTTTATTTTCGGAATTTTTTTTTTAAAATAATTTTTATATTTTTAATTTTTTTTTTTTGCTCAAAGGCTTAAAAAATCACCTCAAATTTTTATGTATGAAAGCTATATGAAAAATGTATGAAATGTGTATGTGTGAGCGAAATTTTTAATATAATTTTTATACACAAAATTGTGAGCGAAAACTTTATACACATTTCATACCATTCTCAGAAATGTATTAATTTTCCAGAAACCTAATATGAACTTTATATACGAAAAATGTGAATGAAATTCTAAGTATACGAAAAATGTGAATGAAAGTCTAAGTCTTAAGCGAGATATACACATTTCATACCATTCTCATGCATAAAATTTTGAGCGTAATGTTTAAGCCTTGATCGAGATATACACATTTCATACGTTCTTCATACCTAAAATTTGAGCGAATTTTTTAAGCCTTGAGCAAGATATACACATTTCATACACAAAAATTTGAGCGATTATTTTAAGTCTTGAATGTTGTATCAAAGTTGTATACAATGTTGTTGTAGTTGTATTAATTTTACAGAAACATAACATGAACTCTATACACGAAAATGTGAACGAAATTTTAAGACTTGAGCGAGATACAAATTTCATACTGTTTTCATACACACAATTTTGAGCGGATTTTTTAAGCCTTGAACAAGATATACAAATTTTATACATTTTCATATCGTTTTCATACACTAAATTTTGAGCGAACTTTTTAAGCCTTGAGCGAGATATACATATTTCATACATAAATTTTGAGCGAAAAAAATATTTTAAAATTTTTTTTTTTTTTTTTAAAATAAAAAAATATTTTTTTAAAAAAATGATTTTTTTTTTTTAAAAAAAAAAAATATGTTTTGTATAAGGTTTGTAATATTATGTTTTGTAAATATAAAACTATCGTCACGTTTCGTAAATATTTTTCGTTAAGATGTATATATACGTAGTTGTCGCTATATATATATATGGTGTCCTAATGTATAACTCCTATCACACTAGTTGTATATCGGTAATTTTCTCCCTTTCACTATACAAAATTACAAGAAACATTATACAAAATTACCAGAAACCTTACAAGTTACAACTAGTGTGTTATTATACATTAGAATCTTACACATAAATACAACTAGCGTGTTATAAATTATAATAAAACATTCTCTTCCCTTTTTAAAGAATCATCGCAACTCTGCACGTGTTAAATGATAATTAGGGATTTAAAGCCATTTGTAAAGAGAGAGAAAATAGGTAAGGGACTTTGATGTAAAACTTGAATAATAATAAACCTTGGTGTCTTTTGTTATGTCGACGCTAGAACCACCGGAATAGCATCACCTCACCATTACAAGCTTTTAAGTTGATAACTCTTTTATATCTAATATTTTTTGTTGTTTTCCGTTTACGGAATTTCTTTATTTCTTGTAGTTTTTACCGACGTTTGATGAGTTTGATTAATTTGAATTCGCATCGGGAAATCTCACTTTGAAAATTAATAAAGTGCTTCTTGTTAAAGGCGATACCATTTCCATAGCCTTACCCACAACGGCAGAGCCACATGTATCCGAGGAATGTCATCCAACACCTCTTTGTTAGAAAATTACACTGTATAAATTCGTAAAAAGAAATTTTATGTATGTATACTATTTGTTGAATCCGCTTGATTTCTTAACTTATTTACTTTTTCATATATTGATACCCATTTTTAAAAGTCTAATTCTACTGCTGCTTATCAAGACCTTTAATCGAGAATACGGAGGTAATTATAACCCACTGCAACCTTTCAAGGTGGCATTCGTTTATTCCCATTTGATTCACTATTCTTAGTATAACCAAGAGTATTAGGACGGGTTTTTCCAGATTCATTGCCATCACTTATTGCATTTTTATCTGATGTGGATTTATTCTAAAATATCTAGATTTTTTCCTTTGCTGCTAATTCTCATTTCCTTTTCGGGTAAAGTGTCGCACCAAACTAAATGTGGACAATTATTACTAGAAATCTTTTCAAGTCCAGTGTGGCAGAAAATGACATGCACTTTGCACAGTAATGCCCTTTTTTTTTTTTTTAATTTAAAAGTTCCATGTATTAAGCAAATTCAGATAATTCGACAAAAATACTATACTACTCCATTATTTTCCATCGAAGCGAATATGTTTACTGTGTAAAAATTAGTTTCCAGAATGCGAAAGTGATAATTAAGTTTGGTAAAGGGAAAAAGATGGGAAATTTGGAGAACCACACTTCTCTTCTGGAAACTGTAGATAAACTGTCTGCCAACTTAAGTAAGCTTACAAAGAAAAATGAAGTGATTGGTTGCGATCTTTATCAATCACTGGCTCTAATTACCATCAGTTTGAGTTGTTTTGTATATAACTCAAAGCCCGATCTTTAGGCTTCTAAGTTATAGGTAAATTAATTACCGGCCACATTAAGTAAGATTACAGGAAAACAAGCATTAAGTGGTTGGAGGTCAAGTTTGAATCACATGGGAACTCACAACCTACCTTTTACATGACATTAACAATATGTAGCACATAATTAATAAAAAAAAAAAAAATTTAAAAAACATCTGAAGGCATAGAAGACAGCAAATTCAATGAGGACTTGATATGCGAACTGATGAGAAATGGGCCTTTCCTGGTGAAACAAAAATTGGGTGCCCTAATCTTTGATACCATGATGAGAAATGGACTTAAATCTAACTCAATCCTAATCTAGCTAATGAATTCTTTGATCATCTCTTCTAAATTAATTAATTGTTATAGATGACATATTTTTATTTACTTAATTGCATCTTTTACACACGTGCGGACCTTATCATTTTTATGGGTCAAATACTCGTAAATCTTTTTGATGAAAGGTCGATTAGCCGTGAGAAACTCAGGATCCATGGTAGCCATGCATAATGCCATGTGGTTGAAATGCATAATTTTTTATAAACTTAAACTATCAGAGATAACACGCTAATTAATTTTTACTTATTTATGTATATCTTCAATATTAGAGTATGCCGTGGTAAAACGATAGGTCTTTGAATGAATTGAAAAAGTTGGTTGAACTGAGTGTAAATATAAAACATGTAAGTTGGTTGAACTGAGTGTAATTATAAAACATGTATACAACTTGAGGTAGCAATATCGTTCACCTAACCTTTCATCAGTTTCTTTGTTGTGTTGTTAAAAAAAAAAAAAAAAAAAAAAGGCTGTAGCACGAAAAAGGTTTATCTTTTGGTAGCAACCGATCGAATAAGCAATGGAACATGACAGGTGTCGAGTTATATTATGACTTTTTTGGGATAAAGATGGATAAAAAGATCTAGACAGTTTTTCCTCCTTATAATAACTACACCAGTCTCATATTTTGACAACGTTTTATCTTCAGTTTTCAATTAACATGATTAGTAAAAAGAAAGAAGATAACAAATTATATGCCTTATTTAATCGGAGAACTAATAAGATCGAGAACCAAATGTTTCATGTGAGTATCTATGTTATGCAACATACAGCAACATATTCCTTTAATTTTCGGAGAAGTATTTAGCGTTTTCTGAACCACGGTTTACATAAACAACAGCATCAAAAAAAGCAGACTAATAATTTAAAGAATTTAAGTTCCATATACATTGAAAGGTCTAAAAATATACTTATACAGACTACAGTCATATCATTTATAAAATTACATACAAATATCAATGCACAATTGATTAATCAGTAATTTGAAGAAAATAATGACTAATTAACCTGCCATCACACTTATTACACTCAATATGAACGGAGGAAAATGAAGTTCCATTCTTTTCGTCTATTGTTTTTGGTTTTCACACAACAATAATTTTTTTTTTTTTAAATTTCTCATTTGGTGTCTAAAGATCCAATTCGGAAAATGACTAAATCAATCAGCATGTAAGGACCCATTTTTTAGGCTTGCCACCAACAAAATATTTTTTCATTCCGACTGAACTAACCAAGGACTTCTAATTAAATATATACTGAGACAAAAACGCAATGTCTACTCGAAACTTGGCTTTCTGCTGGTCAATCGTCGCTATTTATGGTTTGACATCTGATCTCAAAGCAGCCTTCAAATAGATGATCTTATTGTCATCGCACCTTCTAGAAAGAACAAATCTTCATTCTTAAAAAGTAGAAACGTGACAAATTTTAGAATTACCTTTCTAGTCCAGAAGCCTATCAAAAGGAGCTGGAAAATTATTTTTAGAAATTGTAAGATTTGAAAACTGTTTGGTTGAATAATCCATCCATTTATAATGCTTTTGGTTTTGGGTGCCAATATTGACGCCGCAACTTTCAACTCTTTCTCTTGTTAAAGAAAAATATAGTTACATGTTATAACAGATAAATATGCCTTAGTCAACCCTTTTGCTATCAACCACGTGGACCATGTTCACTAGCATGTTTATCCATGAATTGCTAATCAATGTATTAGTCTCCCACTAAAAAAACAGATAAATATAATACATAGATGATGTAAATAACTTAAAATTATATAATATGTATGTATTATAGTCCACATACTACTCTGTTTCTGCTACCCTAATTAAATTACCCCTATTACAACTGTAATAACATTACTAGTTTAGTTTTTAATTGATTTTTAATTAGTCAAAACTAGAGAATCCAGTTTGTCCTTAATTATGGAGATATGTTCAGATTGAAATTAGCGAAGGGTCACGGAGAATAGTCGACTCCCACTAATGTATGTTAGCTCAAACCCCAAATTTAAGTCTTAGTTCGGACGGTTTCAATTATACATGCCTTTTGACCCCTTTGTATTCATAGTGTGTAAGGTGAAGAAATTGCACGTTTTTCCCTTCAAATTAAATGGGCTGTCTTTAATTTTTGCCCTTTAGCATCAAATTTATGTCTCCCATCCCATAATAATCCATTTTCGTCCTTTTGGAATTTTTCGATGGGGGAAAAGTCTAGCTTTGAAGAATATAACATCCCGAGCGGTAGCTATATTTAATGGAAAGGTTGAATTGCATTCCCTTGATCGATGATTACAAATTCCGACTCCACTTAACATCCAGTATTATAGACATCAATAAATAAATAAAAACTTATTCATGTATCTCAACTTCTGTCTGGCCAGATAATATGGCTACTTGCCAAACGAAGAAAAATAAGATAATGGAATTGGAACAAAAGAGAGGAACTTTTGACCATTAAGAATGGATCCAGCAACTTATGTCATTACTCATCATTATCTAAGGCGGTTTTTTAATCGGCCGTTTTATTATTATAATAAATATATCTATTACTTCCTCCGGATAAAAAAGAGTGTTCACTTAGCTATTTTTATACCCCTTAAGAAAATACTAACTCCTAGAAAAAAATAAGTAATTTGACTAAACTGCCCCTAATTAAATAGGTATTGAGATTTGATCACATAGCATTTAATAGGGACAAATCTGAAAAAATAAGATTAATTCTTTCTTGATTTGATAAGTGAACATTCTTTTTGACTCAAAAAAAAAAAACTAAGTGGATACTCTTTTTGATGCGGAGAGAGTACATATTTTTAGTTAAAGCCACCTTAAAAGTTGGAGTTAGGCATTAACACCACGTTTATGTAATGTTTCAACTCGACAGAGTGTAAGCTTTCTATCTCGATATATAATGCAAATTAAATAAAGAAAAATTAGCTCAAGAATCAGATGAAAATGAATTTTACTTCTAAAAATAGAAGGGGGAAAATCAAGTTTACGATACCCAAAAAGTATCCCTACAATTCACAAAAAGGAAGTGTCAAGACCTCAACCAAATTTAACGTCTGATACTATGTTAAATTATGTGATTATAACATATACGTAATTATTTAGATTATTAGAAAAATGCACTTTAAATTATTTAATTATATCTTTCATAAAAATAAAAGAAGTGGAACTTTATTTGCACAATAGAACCCCTTAATTTGGCAAATGAATAATCAAGTGAACATAATATAACTCAACACTTTCAATTGTGAGTTGTGGCCGCATCAATTACACGCTTCTTGATAGGGTTATTATAATTACTTGCAATATCTGATTGATGAAGAACTTTTCACTTGCATTTTCTTAACATATAGCAGTATATCATTAACTTGTGAAGTTCATAGATTGTATTGAGAATTTCAAAGCATTGTCATAGTGATGGAGGGTGGAACCGAATAAAGTCATTGACTTAAAGTCAAACCTTAATAGGAGATTTTAATATATTAATGAGACTAAGGACTTACTTTCTGATTAACAAATCAATAATCAAACGGGAGAAAGAAAAATAATTGATTTAGAAAATTGAGTTGAAATTAAAAGGTGAAATCGTTAAAAATAAGAATAAATACTTAGAGGAGGAAAACCAAACTAGAAAGGAGAAGTAAATTTACTAGCGGTAAAAAGTTTACAGTAAACAATATACATATACCATATATACTAAACATTTATCTTTAAGTCGTCTTTTGAGGGTTTTTTTCACTTTCTCTTTGAATTTAGCCATCAAACATAGATAGTGTTAATATAACATATATTAAAAATAATATACTACTACATACTATATATATGCATATATGTGCATCGATATACTATATTAATATAAGTTAAGCAAAGTGCATTGATATACTATGTAAGTTAAGTTAAGCATATAAGTGCATCGATGTAATATAATTTTATGAAATACATTAATATAAAAATGCCTCTATATATTTGATATTTTTGGAATGTAAAAAGTTGTCTTTATGTAATTAAAAAGTTCAAATTTTGAATAAATTGTATTTGTGTAAGTTTTTTAAAGTAGTTGTAATCTTTTTAATTACCATTTTAAAAAGTTGTATTTGTGTGATTTTCCCTAAAAAATAATCCCCAATAATTTTAAAAATGGTTAATCTTGAACTTTTGTTAACTCCACTTGCTTATGGGCAAACATTCAAAGTCACAAGTTATATAAAAGTGTTGCTGGTGGAGCAAAACATGTTAAACTTTGCCCATAGCCCAAGGCGGAATCAAAAGTTCAAGATCACCCAACTCCATTAGCACCAAGAGACCACAACTAAAGAGTAGGAAAGTTACACTAACCATGCAATTTAATCGATAATGACGGATTAACTCTTTTATTTTGAATTTACCATATATCATGATTGTAATAGCAGATTATTATTGTTTCAATGCACCGATCGAACGTAAACTCGTAAAGGATATCTTCAAAAGTTGAAAGTATCTGATTAATGTCATTCCGACAATCAAGAATAAATGTAACTTATGCGTCATCTTGTTGAAGTGTAAAAGAAATGTATAAACAATTGGAGGTGCCTTCCATAATTAAGTTAAACTTTTCTATAATTGTCATTCGTTATAACAACATTTCACTATAACGGCCTGATTTTTTCCGAAACCAATTTTTTATGTTATATTTTACTTCTCTATAACAGCATCCTGTCTATAACAACAATGGCATTCATTATAGCGGTACACCCTTTATAAAATTACCTCTCTATAACAATCACACTCAAATATTGTGTAATAATATTTTGTAAGAAATATATTATCTATAAAATAAAACATTAAAATATTTATAATAATCGTCATTAATGTCATGTACATAGTAAATTTCAAGTACCAATATCTAAAAATCTTTAATTATACTATTAAGCTCTTAGACAGCCTTCAAAAGAAAGCTATTGAATTCCCTTTTGCTAAAAGTTTGAACAAAAATTTTCGTCAGTTCAAACGTTATATTATTACTAAGAGACTGGAATTTATGAAATAATATACAATTTTAGAATTCTTACATCAAACTTGAAAATTTAAATGCATATGTTCCTTAGATTTTAATTCTTTATCGGTATGGTATAACTAGTTATGAATTTCTTAGTAATTTATTAGTCTTTTCAAATTTTAATTAATGAAATATGAAAATCGATTGGGATTTTAAAATTAACATTATTTTTGGTAAAAAAAAAAAAAAAAAAACTTTCGTACTTTTGTAATGAAATCTAAACATGAAACGTCAGTATACATATATAGCAGCACCTCACTATAGCAGCCATGAAATTTTCGGACAAACGCTGCCATTATAGAGAAGTTTGACTGTAACATTCTTTTTTTAAAATAAGTGGATACATGTTTGTAATTAGTAGAATTATATCTTATGTAACGTTTTAAGGAACAGTGATAATTAAGCTAGCTAGTGATAATTATATTGCTCCAAACAATCGGTGAACAAGAGCGGCAGATTTTTTTGTTTTGATGATGGTAAAGGTCTATCTAATTCCATCATATTCAGTTTTTGAAGGGCGAGGGCGCCCCCGGGGGGGGGGGGGGTAATAAAACAGATCAAACTACTTGAATAGATCAATGATATTAGAGTACTTGATACTTCTGTTTCGTGGATTCAGGAGACCTGACATAATTAGGTCCAACACTTTTATCATGCATTATTTCCCAAATTTTATGAATCGACAAATGAGAAGGGCCTTACACACATGCATGATAAAGTTGAAAGAGACATTGTTTCATCGGAAAATGCTTAAATATGCCATCGAACTATCGGAAATAGCTCATTTATGTCACTCATCAATAGTTTGGCTCATTTATGCCATCGAACTATCGAAAGTGGCTCATTTATGCTACTTATCAATAGTTTGACTCATTTATGCCATCACCCGTTACCAAAATGACTCGTCCATGCCATTTTTCATTAACGCCAGTTTTACAATACCAGATATGATACGTGGCCTCCAACTAGATTATGATTGTGGGTGGGTCGGGTGTATGAGTCGGATTTTTTATTAATTTGATATTTAAAATTGGGCTGGTTTAATTAAACGACGTAGACCTCTAAGTGGAGGCCACGTGTCATAGCTAGTTTTATAAAGCCGGTGCTAATGAAATATGACATGGATGAGTCATTTTGGTAACCGGCGATGGCATAATTGAGCCAAACTATTGATGAGTGGCATAAATGAGCCATTTCCGATAGTCACTAAGATAAATGAAGCCCAAACTATTGATGAATGACATAAATGAGCCCATTTCCGATAATTTGACCAAGATATTTGAGCCTTTTCCGTTGTTTCATCTATCAATCACATATATATGTTGCTTTTCCTGCTATAGCGTCTAAATTTGATCCCAGCTTGTTCTTACTTTAGACTGCAAACAAGATTCGACTACTGGATCAAAATATAATGTCTAAGATATGCTTCAATGGCTAATTAGGCCACTTCCAAGAATATGTACACGTGAAAAATGAGAAGGGCCTCACACACATGCTTGATAAAGTTGAAAGAGATATTGTTTCATCTATCCATCACCCGTATATGTTGCTTTTCCTGCTGTACTGTCTACATTTGATCCCAGCTTGTTCTTGCTTTAGACTGCAAACAAGATTCGACTACTGGATCAAAATATGATGGCTAAGATACAGTGACGGATCCAGGATTTTAAGGTCATGGGTGCTCACCTTTTTAGATATAAAGTTACTACAAATCATTAGTATATGTGAACAATTATTTAAATGTGATAGTTTAAAAAGTTAATGAGAAAACTATGAATAATATTATCATCATAAAACAAGACTCTTCACTTTTGGGGAAAAAAATTATATTGAAGAAATTCTTAGCCAAATTGTCAAATTTATCAAGAAAGCAAAAGAAGGTATTAGACGTTGATTTTTTCTCTCTCTTTCTTTGTGACAAAAATAATAAAAACGCTTAAAATATATAATGTCTAAATTTGATCCCAGCTTGTTCTTGCTTTAGACTGCAAACAATATTCGACTACTGGATCAAAATATGATGGCTAAGATACAGTGGCGGATCCAGAATTTTAACAAACTAAACATAAATTAAACAAGCAAGTAAAAAAGAGAAAAAAATAAAGACACTGTATATTGGGAAAAAGGAGCGAAATGTCAGCGCGAATCTCTAAGAAAAATAACAATCAGTAAGTTGAAATCAAGCAAAATGAAAAGTCAATAAATAATGTACTTATAAGAAAAGGAAAGAAGATTAATGTATGTATTGGAGAAAAAGAGGAATCCTCCAACAGGCTATTTGTTCACTGGGTGCTAGTGAGCTAATTTATAGATCTTTTGAGTAATTTCTGTATAAATATACTACATAATTTACGTCGGGGTTAATGGGAGCTCGAGCGCTCGGTATGTCTTTTGTGGGTCCACCCCTGCTAAGATTTGCTTCAATGGCTAATTAGGGCTGCTTATTGAACGAATTGGGCGGATAATTACCCTTAACGGTTTGACTTATCAGTTATCGGCTTTTAAATGTACTAATCTGCTAGCCAACTGATAAGATATCGGTTTATTCGGTATCGGATTAGCAATTATCGAACGATTATCGGGTGGTGGTGTATCGGTTAACAACACATAAATATTGAGTCTCTGTGTTTAATTGTATATTTTATGCCACCGATAACAATAAGCTAGAAATGATCCATACCTTAATCTGGACTGGTAGGGTTCAGCACGGTAGATAAAACTTAATGCTTAAGAGCTGTTCATCATGCCAAGTACTGTTTTGACCCTGTTTGAGTGGTTCAAAACTCTTCCTATCCAATGTGTGTACTGCAATTTGGTAAATGCTAGAATTCCTACTTCGTTTTCACTGGAGAAGTGACAAGGTCGAGAAGTCTCTGGAGCAATTGGGTTAAATTGGAAAAAGAAAGATATGGTTGCTCGTTATTTCCAAAAAAGTGAATAGAATATTAAATCTTAATGGGGCTTTAGTTTTAGAATTTACAATTATACTTTATATATCTAGGGGTATAAATGTATGATAATTTTTAACGGGTTAACGGTTTGCCCGATAAAGAAATTGAGTAATCCGTCTCCACACCGATAAATCGTTAATTATAAAATTTTAATTCTTCACCAACCGTTAACCCGATAATCCAATAACAATAGGTCAATAAGTCAATTTTGCGATTAAGTTATTGATTATGGTTCGATTTTGAACAGCCCTAAATTAGACCACTTCCAAGAATATGTACACGTGAAAAATGCCACATTATACTACAGTTCTTCAACGTCCATTAGTAAAAATTCACATAAACTGAACAAGATTTATTCGAACTCTTAATTTGTACTCCTCCAGTTTTATAATAAGTGGTGTTGTTAGCTTATGCACACCTCTTAAGAAATTGCTCACTGATAGAAAATTAAGAGTGTTTTTACTAACTTATCCATAATCAAATTTTACCTCTTTTTAAGTTACCTCTGTCCTAAAAAAGCTACTTAATAATTCTTGATTATGTAAATAAAGATAATTTTAGAATAATAAGATCGATTTCTTCTTGAAATCCTAAAGCACCATTTATTTAAAACAAAATGAAAAGCTTAAAACGTCATTTATTTAGAAACGGACAGAGTACTATAGAGTATAGAAATATCTGAAAATAGGGATAATATGGTAATGCATTAACGTCATGTGCGTCTTTATCGACGAAATAAAAAATTATGCGAGATGAGGACCTAATGTTGATCATACAGGTGTCATATTAAAAAAAAAAAAAAAAGACTAATCTGATTATTCTCGCATAATATACAATACTATAAAATTAGCTCGTAACTTTAAAGTAAACCAAAAAAAGGCCGCAAATCAGACAATTACAAGAATACATGAAATTAAGATGAATTATTTAATTTCAAGAACATCAACATCCACGGTTGAACAAGTCAGTAACTTTGCTTAATAAACAACTAAACCCCAGACTGGAAGGCTTAAAAAGAGAGGGATTAATTAAATAAAAGGAGTTATTGTCAAAATCCGTAAATTATACTCCCTCCGTTTACTTTTACTTGTCCAGTTTCTCATATCAAGAGAGAAATAATTTATTTTCATATTTTATCCTTAACATTAATTACTCATTCCAAATTATTTTTTAAATTTATCAAAAATTCATACACCAATTAATATTATGGTAAAATATGCACATCATTTATTATATTTTAAAAGGTGTGCGAAGTCCATAGTGAGCCTGTTTGGATGGGCTTAAAAAAAGCAGCTTATCAGCTGCTTTCAGCTCATAAGTTGCTTTAGATAAGCTAAGCCAAACAAGCCCAATTATTTTTTTGGGTTTATTTTAAGCACAAAATGAATTTAAGCTGGTCAGCCAAACCTGAAAAAAACTGAAGACAACTTATAAGCTATTTTTAGCAACTTATAAGCCAATCCAAATTGACTCTTACACTTCTTACATTTTGATCTAATGCTTTGAAAAGTAAAAGTAAACGGAGGGAGTATTCTGGGGCTGCAAGTACATTGATCTTGTAAATATTGACGAAAAATAGCACTCATCTATAGGAACACACTCCGCCCATATAACAAACAGAACAATCAAGTAACCCCGACGATATGTATTAAATAATACTCTTATATCATTGACTTTTGAGTTCTTGTCTTATAAAGCAAAGGGTTCACGTTGTATACATTGATGCTTAAGAATTTTTATATTGACAATTTAATATAATCGGTTAATAGTGTGTTATAACTCTAATATTTTTAGGCTACGACGTCGGATTTGTGGCGAAGAGTTACTTATATAGGTCAATTTTACCTTGTTGAAGTGTGTGATCATCTCATATATATATATAAGCTTAAACAGTTAGAGATAACACACTTTATTTATTTAATTATGTCTTCAAAATACCCCACACGTGCGAGCCTGATTCTTTTCATGAACTAAACATGTAAAAATTCTTGTTTGATAATTGGTAGGAGTGAGACTTGGATTGAGGACATATGTCTGCTCAATATTACGTAGAATTGTATAATCATCTCATCTAAAAGCTTAAGTTATCAAAGCGAGTACACTTTTAGTTATTTTACTACGTGTTCAGCATACCTGCATATGTCCTAATGTGCTCAGAGCTTAAACTCATAAAGGAAATAACAAGAGAGGTTGGTTTTTGTGTGTGTGTGTTGGGGTGGGGGGTGGGGGGAGAGGGAGGGGGAAGGAGGTGGATATGAATAGAAAGACACAAGCTAGATAACTGGTGGATGATAGAAATCCAAGTGCAGTGCAATCTTACTTCAATCTATGGTCAGGGTGACTTCACGATAAAAACGGAGATACATTGATCTTTGGGAACTGGGTCTACAATAATATCAGTCATGCCCTAATCATAATTGATAGATCCATTCACTTTTGTGAGTGGAGTACTGTGGATTTGAGATTTGAGGGAGAAAAGTGGATATAACGGATATGTTCTTCCTTTGTAATCATGGAGATGATGGGAGATGGAGATGGAAATGTTTTAAGATGAGGAGCTCCGCACTCGGTGCGTGGTATTCGCATTGAAGCCCAATTAAATGTCAATTCGCGTCGGGAAGTCACATATTAGGGGGTAACGCTCCCCAACAAAGGTGACTCCGTACCAAGGGAACTCAAACTTGAGATTTTAATTAAGGATGAAAGAGTATTTATCACTCTACCACAATTCGTTGTTTATTGATAGAATGTTAGGGATTGGGTTCCTTTCCATTTTTCTTTCTCTCTATGTTCCCCAAGTTCTAGCTTGGATTAGGGACATATGGCATAGGTTAAAATTAACGGCTAAGATTTAATTTACTAAAGTTAAGGCCCTAACCATGATTTCGATAATTAATAACTTATCCATAAATATATTAGAAGTTTTTTGTCTCTCTCCCTAATTTTTTTTCCAGATGATACTAATGTTGGAACTTTTTAATAGTTAATATTTATGAATTTAATATAATATCATAAAAATAACAAATAAAAACTTTTATAGTAATACCTATATAAACTAATGGTTGTCGAATTTTTGTCTGCAATATTTCATAAGTAAATACTTTCTCAATTTCGTTCAGTATTTTAAAAGTAGTAATTTTTCTCATTTTTTCATTAGACTTAGACCTCAATCCAAAAAATTTCAAAGCAAAAAAGAGAGGAAGAGTATGCAAAAAAAGAAATAATACAATGAAACTAATAAAATAAAAATACAAATAAATACGTGTGTTAGATTTTTCTCTGTGTATTATTCTTGAATTAATTTGATTATTCTCGTCTGCAATATGTTTACAGAAGGAAAGGAAATTAGACAGATTAGTATTATCTGGAAAAAGAGTAGTAAGAGAGAGAAAACTTTTAATATATTTATGGATAAATTAGCCAGTAATTTTAACCTATGCCATGTCCTTGGAACTTTCCAAGCTAGAACTTAGGGAAAATGGAGAGAAGAAAAATGGTTATTTTTTTTTTTTAATTGGATGTCCCCGAAGGAACTAATGTTAGGTTTTGGCAATTGGCACTAAACATCACTTTCCGTACAACAAATGTTCGTTTGTTTTGGGTAATTCGGTTACTTTCTTTTCTGACTTTAAAAATTTATCAGATGACAGATTTTATCGTTTTTTACAATGTGGTTCACGATAGTAGTGGAGTTGAGATTCTTATTAAGAGGTGTTAAAAAATAAAGGAATAAATTCATGAAAAATTAAGAAGAGTCAATATAAAGTATATATACATATAAAAATTACCTAGTTACATACACTATAATTTTCGGACGAAGAAATGTCGATTAACACCCTTAAATATATGTGGATCCGGTCACTTCACACTAGTTCTTCATTGACGAATTGCCGGAACATTATTATGTATATTCCAACTTCTACATGTTATTATTGAAGAAAAGGTCATCGCTGATATATCTAATCATTCATCGCTGATATATCTAATCATATCATTCGGCATTCTTATCATACTAGCAAACTATGCCCGTGCGATGTACGGAGCCTAACACAATTAATTTGGTTACTCAATTTAGTTAGTCTTTATGGTTTGTACATTTTGCAAAGTATACTGCGATTCTCCTTAATGAATCTCCATTTTTTCTTTTCATTTTTCTCTTATTTTTCCCCTTAATTTCTCAATTGTTATTAAAATTTGTCTTATTTTGGTTATGTCCGCCTCTTTTTATATTTACTAAGTTGATAATTCAAATATTCTACATGTCAAGTTTATAATCACAAGATTCAAAGGATATTTTATTATATTATACACATATTTAATTTAGAACCATAAGATTCAAAAGTCTATCTTTATTTCTTAAATTCCGTGTCTAGTTAAACATAGACACTTAAATTGAGACAGAGGGAGTATATGCCAAATGAACAAAATGAAAGGATAATTGAGACACTGCGGACACGTGGGGACTTAAAAAGTAAACACACAAGAGGTAGTATTAATGTTAAACTTCTGAAATGTACACATGTTAATCTCGGCTTAGAGTACAATTTCAGTTGTTTTTCGTACAACTTATTGTTACCGTGTTCGTCCACTTGGGCGTTTGTTGTTAAAAAAAATAATAATCTTATTTTGGTTATGTCCGCTTCTTTTTATATTTAGTAAGTTGACAATTCAAATATCCTAAATGTCAAGTTTATAATCACAAGATTCAAAGGATATTTTATTAGATTATACACATTTTTAATTTAGAACCACAAGATTTGAAAGTCTATCTTTATTTCTTAAACTCCATGCATAGTCAAACGTAGACACTTAAATTAAGACAAAGGGAGTATATGCCAAATGAAGAAAATGAAAGGACAACTAAGACACTGCGGACCCGTGGGAACTTAAAAAGTAAACACACAAGAGGTAGAATTAACGTTCAACTTCTGAAATGTACACATGTTAGTCCCTGTTTAGCTTATAACTTTAGTTGTTTTTGTACAATTTATTGTTGATGTGTTCGTCCACCTTGGGAGTACTTCATTTATTAATTCTTAAAGAACGTGAAAAGTCAAAAGTGAACAAGTAAAAGTGCACGGAGAAAATAAATATGTGAAAGTGCATACATGTATACATGAGAAGAGAATAAATATTCAGCAAGAACGTAAAAAAGTCAAAAACGAACAAGTAAAAGTACACGGAGGAAATAAGTATGTGTCGGAGAATTAAAATTGAAATGCATATGTGTAATAAATATTCAGTACTATGATATATATTCATGTGGGATTTATTAATTCTTAAAGAACGTGAAAAGTCAAAAGTGAACAAGTAAAAGTGCACGGAGGAAATAAATTTGTGTAAGAGAATTAAAATTGAACTGCATACGTCTATACATGAAAAGAGAATAAATATTCAGCAAGAACGTGAAAAGTCAAAAGTGAACAAGTAAAAGTGCACGGAGAAAATAAATGTGTCGGGAAATTAAAATTGAAATGCATATGTCTATACATGAGAAGGGAATAAATATTAAGTACTATGACATATGTCCACGTGGGATAAAAAAGTAGTTGGGTAAAGTGTACAAGTTATATAGCATTTCGTACAAGCATTCATTGCGTGTATAATTTATAGAGCTTGTGGTACAAGCATTTGATGCAGTGTTAGTCCTCCTTAGCCACTTATATATCATAAAAATAGAAAAACGTCATGAACAACAGCACCAGCATGACTTTTAAAAAAAAAAAAAAAAAAAACAGGTTCTATACAACGTATATAAATTTTTTTTTTAAAAATGTTTTTTTTCTCTTTCTTTTTTTTTTTTTTTTTTCGGGGGGGGGGGGGGGGGTGGTCACAAAGACAGTATTCGTACTTCTAGCCGAAACGCTTGAGACTAAGAGTCTATTTGGCCAAATTTATTTTTCTCCAAAAGTACTTATTTTTTAAAAAAATTTATTTTAAAAAAAGTGTGGTGTTTGGCTAATCTTTTGGTAGAAAATAAATACTTTTGGGGAGTAGCAGAAGCAGTTTTTCAGAAGTTAAAAAAAGTAGTTTTTCTTCGAAAACACTTTTTTGAAAAACAGTTTTGAGAAAAATGTACTTAAAAGCACTTTTTTAAAGTTTGATCAAATACTAATTGCTAATTGCTGCTCAAAAGTGTTTGTAAATTAATTGGTCAAACACAAATTGCATCTCACAAAAAGTACTTTTTTAAAAAGTACTTTTAAAAAAAAATACTTTTCAATATAAGTTAATTTTAGAAGTTTGGCCAAATAGGCTATAAGCCCTTTTATAATTTCCACATACAGAAGGAGTTACCTATACAGTCAAACCACTCTATAATTTTCATTCTATAATAACATTTTACTATAACGACCTAATTTTCTCCGAAACCCATATTTTATGTTACATTTTACTTCTGTATAACAACATTCTACCTATAAAAGCATGACATTCATTACCTCTCTATAACAGACATACTCAAATATTGTGTAATAATATTTTGTAAGAAATATATTCTGTATAAAAATAAAATATTAAAATATTTACGGTAGTCATCATTAATGTCATGGACATAGTAAAAGAGTCAACTGTTAAGCCTTTAGATAGCTTTCAAGGGAAAGCTATTGAATTCCCTTTTGCTAAAAGTTTGGACAAAATTCTTCGTCAATTCAAGTGTTATATTGTCACTAAGAGACTGGAATTTACGAAACAACCTACAATTGCAGAATTCTTACATCAAACTTGAAACCTATAAATTCTCAATTAATTTTAAATGCATATGTTCCTTAGATTTTAACTCTTGATTGGTATGATACAACTAGTTATGGATTTATTCGTAATTTATTAGTCTTTTTAATTTTTCATTAATGAGATATGAAAATCAATTGATACTTTAAAATTAATAAGTATATTGTGTTCTTTTATGGGATAAGGCATCATTACCCCCCTCACTAAGTAGCTTTTTTTGCTACGACACACCTTACCTAATGTTTGGTCCTATCACCCCCTAAACTATTTAAAACCGTAATATTTTACCCCTAAACGCCGATGTGGCAGCGAGAGTGTGTTTCACTCTTTTGAGAGAGTGAGAAACATAAAAAGCTCGAAAAATTTAATTTTTTCTTAAAAATTTGTATTTTCTTAAAATATGAATATAAATATAGTTTTTCACATTTTAAAAAAATAATTAATTTTTTCAAAATTTTATAAAAATCAGTTTTTTTTTTCAAATTTTGACAAGAAAAACACTTTTTTCCGGATTTTTTTTGAAAAAATAAAAGTGTCCTAAGAAATGAAATCATGAAAATCAAGATCTTTTAAGACATTTTAAAAAAAATAATCAAGCTTTCCATATTATTAACAAATCCATTTTTCCATATTTTAAAGAAAAATCAGCTTTTTTAATTCGCATTTTCAGTTTTTTTTTTTTTTTAAACGGGTTTTAAAAATGAATTTTTTAAAAGAAAAATCAGTTTTTTAATTCGACTTTTCAGTTTTTTTTTTTATTTTTAAAACGGGTTTAAAAATAAATTTTTTAAAAGAAAAATCAGTTTTTTAATTCGCGTTTTCAGTTTTTTTTTTTTTTTTTTTTTTTTTTTTAAATGGGTTTTAAAAATAATTTTTTTAAAAGAAAAATCATTTTTTAAATTCTCGTTTTCAGTTTTTTTTTTTTTTTGTTTTTAAAACAGCTTTTAAAAATAAATTTTTTAAAAGAAAAATCAGTTTTTTAATTCACTTTTTTTTTATTTTTAAAAACGGGTTTTAAAAATAAATTTTGTAAAAAGAAAAATCAATTTTTTATTTTTTTATTCTTAAAAATTGACACGTGTTCGAATATTAAAAAAATAAAAATAAATTACGCACACGAAGAGAGCGTATGTCACTCTCCCATATGAGAGTGGGCATTAGCGTTTAAGGGTAAAATATTACGATTTTAAATAGTTTAAGGGGTGATAGGACCAAACATTGTGTAAGGTGTGTGTAACAAAAACGCTACAAAAGGGAAAAATGGGTCAAATGATGCCTTATCCCTTCTTTTATAGCATAAAAAGTATAGAAAAATAAATGTTTTACATACTTTTGTTTATAACAGTTAAGTGAGATCTAAACATCAAATGCTAATATACATACATAACAGCACCTCACTATAACATTCATGAAATTTTCGAACAAAAATTGTCATAATAGAGATGTTTGACCGTATATATAAGATTGAGAAGTGAGGTTAAATGAGTCTTAAAACTAGTTTTCTGAGTAGTTTCAACAAAATATAATCTATTATACTCCTCTGGGAAGTCTAATTCTAAAACTACATTCTAAATTCTTTAGTCTCCTCACGACCGAGCAAAGTTTTCACGGATGAATCAATATATAGTTATGTACCAGGAAAGGTTACAATTACAAATGCATACATGCACCCTGTCTTTACTGTGTCCCCGTTGGACCGCTAAGAATGTAAGCTGGCAGGCAATACAAACTCTTTTTAGTTTTAAGATTTATCTATTTTCTAGACGTAAGAGATTAAAAAAAAAAAATCATATAAGAGATTTGAAAAAGTCATCTTCTTTTATTCAAATTATAAGAGACCAAGAGATCTTATTTTCTCAAATTGTTTTAGACTATGAGATCATATTTACATGTTATAGTAGGTAATATATATTATCTTTCAAATTAAAAATATCATATTTTAAGAAAGCTTACTTATAAATATTTTTCAATTAACCTGACAATGTGAATTTTCTAATATACTGATGCCATATGTAACTTAGAACATGTTTGGCCTAACGGTTTTAAGAAAACACTTTTTTGGGTATTTGAGATGTTTGACCAATTAGTAAAACTCGTTTTTAAGTATGGAAGCTAGCTTTTTTTTTAAGAGAAGTTATAAAATTTAAGCTTCTCGAAAAACATTTCAGGAATTTTTTTTTTTTTTCAAGACAAAAAATCCTACCGTTAATACATATTTACCACGTATATCCCTCATTAATCCATTTTTTTCTAATTAATTATGTGTTTTTATTTTACCTAATATAAAGTTAGCTTTCCCATTTTATATTCTACTTATTATGAGAAATTAGCTGTAATTATCTTTTTTATAGAGACATTATGTGATCAAATTAGGAATGAAATCATTGAGAATCTTCGTGATGTATGAAGGATTCTTGTATGAAGGATTCTACTTATTTTTTGTGTTGAATTTAATTAGTGAAATGATTTTGAACGTTTATTTTGGTTGTAGTTTCGTAGTATTTAAATCATCGTGTTGATATTATATCAATATTTAATATTTTTGTTTATCTATGTATTATATTAATTGAAAATTTTAATATGTACTTTTAAATTTTAATTAAATAAAAGTAAATATTTAATTAAAGTCTTTCATAATAGATATTTAAAATAATTTCTCTCTGTAAAACTAATTTAGATAGTAAACGTTCATTCATACTTGTTCTTTCTCGTAATTTGAAACTCAAAATCACTTTTTTAAGAAGAATGGCCAAACACAATATGCTTATTAAAAGCCGTCAAAAACACTTTTCAAATTAATTAGCCAAACACAAACCGCTTCTCACCAAAAGTATTTCTTTGAAAAACACTTTGAAAAAAACACTTCTCAAAATAAACAGTTTTTAGCTAATAGGCCAAACAGGCTCTTAAACTTTGTTTGTAGATTTGATACAATATATTATTGAAAAGTAAATGTCAAAGAGGTTTAAAGCCAAGTTGAAGTAACAAATGTAAGGGAGTTCGGAAAACAAGTATGAAAGAACGCACTCATACATCAACCAACGATAATTGTCGGCTAAAATCAGCAGATTGTCAAGCGGGGTGAACGGGTTAGGTACTCAGGTCAGGATTAAATAAAAACATACAATGGCTCAAAATTTATTCTTTAATCAAAGTTTGATACACTAAAGCTCCAGCCTCCAAATCAACCTAGGCGACCAAACACTAGCACAAATTATAAAATTAATCCCATCATCAAATATCATTAAGCATTATTTTACTGAAACAATTCCATATCCCAACTACTCGTATTTATTTTCCCTTTCTTTTCTTTTTTTTGTTAATCATTACTAATCTTATGCCTCATGTTTCTAATTTCTTTAATATTCCTTATCACTAATTAAGACATCTAAACAGTGGCGGACTCAGGATTTCATCGCCCTTGAGCTCACCTTAAAATTAATATTTTGAATGGGATTCGAACTTGTCGCCTCCATGGCTTAGCCTAAAGCATACAATCTTTCAATCAGAGCACCAAGATTTATTATTGTTTCTTGGGTGCTATTTATTATTTTATCCCAAAATTTCAATATTTTTTATATGTCTATATAAAATATCCGTCATGGTTAATGGGTGCTCGAGCATAAAAAATAATACATGGGTCCGCCCCTGCATCTAAATAGTATATAGAAGAGATAATCCCGTACAAACTAAACTCATGAATTCAAGCAATGATTCATTTGGGATAACAACCACAGCTTCCAATATTAACAAATGTTTTTCGGGCAATTTCAGTAAAAACAATATACTTATATCAAGTGCAAAAGAATGAATCCACCTAAAAAAAAAAAAAAAGAGAAGTCAAAACTGGATAATAGCTGAACTCTTTTTTATATCTTGAAAATAAAGGAAAAAGAAAAAAAAAGGGCTCAAATATGACATCATGCTAATGCTGTGGTGAGTGCTAATATACTGTAGTATGATTTGGGGCCATTAATTTAATTTGGAAAATTAATGTTCATAGGAGAATAAATCTACGCCTTCAGATTTGGCTCAAATATTGCTTCCGTTTAAGTTTTTAAGTTTCGTTAGTTTGAGGGATCAAAATCACACGTTTACATTAATTGAAGGTTGAATATGCTCGGACAAATTATACAACGATCAAAACTGGAATAAGACTATAATTCAAAAACTAAAATCGTTCTTTTCCCAAGATTTAATCACAACCATGAATTCGGAACAATGACATAGCATGATGTTTGACATGATCTAAATCTAAAATGTCAGTATCGAAGACTTACCACTAAATCCCTTTAATTGTGAAGAAAAAACGATCACCTTTGACTCTTTTATCTTGTATGCCTTTCAATATTTTCTTCGAAATACGGCTCACCAGACATATCCCGTAACGACAATGCTAGCTTTGTTATATTAAAGTCTTGTAGAATTAATGCACATGAATGTACACTTGTAGCAAGTTCCCTAAGTAATAACTTTGTCGATTTTGTCAACACATGTTGATAAGGACCTTGTTATAAGGTTAGTTAAGACCCCTAAACTTTTTATGTTTTCTAGTAATTAGTAGTATATTTTAACAACAACATAAACAATAAATAAATTTTCAAAAAGGAAAAAAAAACAGTTGGGTTCATACGGGAGCATGGAAAATGAACGTTTGGTTAGTGTCGTCTTATAGGTGTAGCATTTGCGTGTATGTATTCATTTCTTGACATTTTGTAGTCAATTTCTAGAAAAATCTTGATTTCCTTTTTCGTTGGGGGTGTTGGGTTGGTAGGTTTTGGTGTTGTTGGGGTGGGGGGGGCGGGGGGGGGGGGCAGCATGGAAAGAAGATACTTTCTCAATCCATATTTACTTGTATATGTGACTTGACTCACCCCCTTAACGATAAATAAGATGATAATTTTACTATATATCACTCCTAATTAATTTAAGTGTTGCAAAATAAATTGGAAATAATCAGTACTAAATAATAAGGGACAATATGTATAAAATAATAAATTATTTCTTGATTTTTCAAACTGGACAAATAAAAGTGGACAGAGAAAGTAGTATTTTTTATAAAATACATGTTGAACTTGTCAATCTTGGGATGGTTTTTTTGAAACTTGGGGTAGTCTAAAACAAGTCATAATATTTGTGCAATGACAAATCATTTCATTAGAGACAATAAAAAAAATTGAAATTTAAAATTAAATTATTTTTAAAATATACAAAAATGTTACATTTTTTTCAATATAGACTAAAAAGAAATAGAATGGAATATTGTAGGTTGAGAAGCACCTTGAAGCTGCAAAACTGAACCAAAAGAAGGTGACTTTCGACAAGTCACCATCACTGAAGAACGTTTTCGCGTTTCGGCCCAGAACCTCTTGGACTTGCAATATGTTTGTTGGACCACAAGCCCATTATAGTTCGAAAGTCGCAATTCTGGAGATTTCTAATTGGATCTAGCAGATTTGGAATAGAATGGTAGCCCATCACGAATTTGCAGTTGATGAGAGTATGGGTCATTTGCACTTTTGGCCCTATTTGTGCCACTTTTTGGCCCCTCGCAATAAATAATTTTTTGCCAGACATAAATTTGAAGTGCTCATATACACAATTCTTTATTGCATTTTCGCCTTTTTTTCCGAACCCCGCGCAGAATGAAGTTTAGTGCACCGAGCTGCCTTTTTTTTTTAATTATCTCACAAGTTAATGTCCCTCTTCTTAAAGACCAGTCCTTAAAGAACTTATGGCCCACTAGCCACAAATTCTATTTGGGCTATTTTGACATATATATACATCTTAAGGAGAAATATTTACGAAACGTGACGATAGTTTTATATTTACAAAACATAACATTACAAATCCTATACAAAACATGCTTTATATTTAAAAAAAAAAAATTAAATTAAATTATTTTTTATTTTTTATTTTTTAAAAATCATTTTTTTAAAAAATATTTTTTTATTTTTTTAAAAAAAATATTTTTTTTTAAATTTATTTTTATTTTTTAAAAAAATTAATATTTTTTTTTTTTGCTCAAAAACTTATGTATGAAAGTTGTATGAAATGTGTATATCTCGCTCAAGACTTAAAAAGTTTGCTCAAAATTCAAAGTATGAAAAATGTATGAAATGTGTATATCTCGTTCAAGGCTTAAAAAATCCGCTCAAAATTGTGTGTATGAAAACAATATGAAATTTGTATCTTGCTCATGTCTTAAAATTTTGCTCACATTTTCATGTATAAAGTTCATGTTAGATTTCTGTAAAATTAATACAACTACAACAACATTGTATATAACTTTGATACAACATTCAAGACTTAAAATAATCGCTCAAATTTTTGTGTATGAAATGTGTATATCTTGCTCAAGGCTTAAAAAGTTCGCTCGTATTTTATGTATGAAGAACGTATGAAATGTGTATATCTTCGATCAGCGCTTAAACATTATGCTTAAAATTTTATGCATGAGAATGGTATGAAATGTGTATATCTTCCTCAAGACTTAGAATTTCATTCACATTGTTTGTATATAAATTTCATATTAGGTTTCGGAAAATTAATACAACTACAACAACATTGTAACAATTTTCATACAATATTCAAGGCTTAAAGTTTTCGCTCAAAATTTTGTATATGAAAATTATATTAAAAATTTTGCTCACACATACACATTTCATACAACTTTCATACATAGAAATATGAGGTAATTTTTTAAGCCATTGAGCAAAAAAAAAAAAAAAAAAAATTAATATTTAAAAAAATATATAAAAATTATTTTTTTAAAAATATATTTTTTTTATAAAAAATATATATATTTTCGGAAAAAAATAAAAAACGAAAAATATATGAAAATCCGTCATGTTTTGTAATATATCGTTATGTTTTGTAAATAAGGAAAACTATCGTTACGTTTCGTAAATATTTCTCCTTAACATGTATATATACGTAGTTTTCCCTATTTTGGAAGACAAAAATTAGAGACCAGCCTATTTGAAGGACAAAAACTAAAGGAATTTTTACGCGTTATAGCTACTTCTAATATATAATTAGTGGTAATAACTACCTTTTATTTTCATTACTAATAATAACTAAATACTTTTCTAATTTAACTATTATAGCTACACAGTAACTTTCAATTACCATTTTACAAATTTATATTATATTAAAAGCATGAACTCCTAAACTTAAAAGTTAAATTACTAAAATACCCTTAAATTGATTTATTTACTAATAATATATTAACATTAAAAATAATATTTAAAAAGAAGAGGAAGCCAACGGATGCATTTTATAGAAAGTGTCTATTCCTAAAAGTAGTGTCCTTCAGATTTATTAACTAACGTCTTAAATATATGGTTCAACGTTAATTCATTGATTGAATAGAAGAAGTTACATTGCATTAGCAAATCCGGGAAGTTGCCGAAAATACCAGACAATCAATAGGGTAAATTGGTAAGACATAAATATGAACATTTCAACAAATGTAAGGACGTATATAGATGTCTACCAGTTTACATTCCTTGTCCCACATGTAAATTGTTTGACAATTTTAATTTATTTAAAAATATTTGATATTTTAAAGAAATACAAAATCATTTATTACTTTTCTGTTCAGTCTACCCTTATACTATTCTAGTTGTTGGAGTGTTAATAAAATAAGATATTTAAGGAGATTCAAAGTGTAGTTTAGACATATACTTCTATCAAAGAAAAGTTTAGACATATACTTCTACCAAAAAAACAGTTTAGACATATACTGTTATAATTATTACTATTAAATGTATTTTTAAAGAGGTGCAAGAACCATAAATGACATATAATATGGACGGGATGGAGTAATAGTTATTTGATAGAATTCTTGGCTTTGACTCCACCTATTAAATTAATGTGAATACTTAATTTTATCTCGAGAGTATTTGAATCACAGATACATCTATATCTATTTATACTATTCTAAAAGTGTGAAACTCCACAGAAGACAGTCGAGTTACAAAAAACTCATCAAAAGTTGATGGACGTTTTTACTCCTTCAAAAGTCGTACTTATTAACTACTCTACATTATTATAATGCAAGCTTTCTTTCACTCTTCCGATACAAAAAATCTACGATATCAATTTTATTTTGTTCATATGAAATTTTTCTTTTTCGTTGAGATTTAATGCATAATGTATGTGATACTTATTAAGATTTCAGTAAGTTACAACATATTCATTGGATGTCGATTTTACATGAAAGAGTCCAGAATGGTCTGCTTTTTCATTCATCAAGTTAAACAACACCCAACGTGTTTATTATTTCTTCTATGTATCTCATAATTAATATTCTTTTGTAATTTTGGGGGAAAAATCTATTATATTAATCAAGAAAATGTCTTTATATACATGATTGATGTTTGAGAGACCATTTGTATCGGCCCCATTTCGGTTATTAACTTCAAAAACAAATGATCTTTTTTGTGTGTTTATAAAGGTCCATGCAATACAATTTTAAACATATCAAAATCTTCCATGTTTTAATAATCTGGGTATCAAAAGTATTAAAAGATATTAAAGATATGCATAAGTATGTTATTTTCTCTATATAAAACCCTGTGTGACACTTTCATCTCACACGGCTCCTAAGTGATAAAAGAAAGAAGAACCCATTTTCTTTCTTTTTTTATTACATTTCTCGCGTATGTATAAGGCCGAATCCATTACGAATCAATTCATAACCATAAGGGAGTCATTGGAAGAACGAGTCACAATACATATTTTGGTCGAAAACCGATAACAATGGGATTTCAATATGCGCATATGCAGGAAAGAAAAGAAAACATCTTACTTGACTTTATAATTAAACAATGAGCCAACACAGGAAAGTTCGTGAGAAGTACAATTCACTTTAATACTTCACATTTTATATTTCCGGCCTTTACCCTAAGAATTGTACGCATTAAATTTTCTTTTTTTTTTTTGAAAAAAAAAAACTATAGTCTAAATATGATAATAACATAAAAATACACTTATGAAGCACGTGGAGTTATATTAACAGTAGGAAGCCCTTAAGCTTACAAATTAAATTATTTAAACATCCTTCTCATTTAAATAAATCTTTAATGTAATTAAAATATCCTTTTTATCTATTTAAATATCCCATTTATTAATTAAATTTAAACAGACCCTTCGAATAGACATAAAGCTTATCCTGCTTTGAAGAGAATTGTTGCACTGCGAAAAGGTGAGTTGCCACCCCTTTTTAGTTTCCTTTAAAATAAAATTCCTCAATGTAACTTTATTCTCATTCTATCGTTGCTTTGCGAAATGTTGGTGGAGATCAGAAGAAAAATGTTTATGAATTTTGACTTTTTAGAAGATGTAGTATTACTCTTGTAGTTTCTTGTCCTTTGATTTATGTTATTATTGTATGATTTTGTGGCAGTTACGGTATTGTTCCTCTTTTTTTTTCCAGAATGATTTTTGTTATTATCTGTTGTTTCTGCACTTTTGTTATTTCTTTTCCCAGATTGCTTTTTTTTTTTTTTTTTTTTTTTTTTTTTTTTGCCTTTTTTTTTTTTTTTTTTTTTTGCCGAGGGTCTATTAGAAACAACCTCTCTACCTCTCAAGGTAAGGTTCGCGTACAATCCACCCTCCCGCACCCAAATTATGGGATTACACTGGGTATGTTGTTGTTGTTGTGGTTGACTTAATTTGCAGAAGATCATACGACCAATTACTATCAAGAAAAATACATAGTTAATTTAACACCAAATGATCTTCACTCGCATAATTACATCGTCAAAGCATAGTTACATCGTCAAATCATTATATCATTTACGTTTTTCTTTTCTCTTACTTAATGTATACTATATTAATATGTATGTATATATTTAGGTGTTTACATATACGAACAAAAAATTTACATATTTTATCTTCCCTTAAACAGGTGATTTTTTTTATTAGAAAATGGACCAATCATGCTACTTAAAAATTTAGATCCCTTCCAATGGATTTTGCAAATGATACAGGGATGATTTGTCGTGGATTTAACAACAACGTCATACATGCAGAAATTAGAACGAGTAAATTCACTAACAAGCATATGTTCATTCCTAAAATTTAACTTTCTCCCCCTAAAAATGAAAGATATACTTTCAAATTCGTTTAAAAATACTATTCATTACATTTATGTTTTGCAATAACAATAAATAAAGCACAAGCTCATACAATCCTCAACGTTGGATTGTATCAACCGCAACACATTTTCTCACATGGGAAACTGTACGTTACACTTTCAAGAGGAGTTTCAACATCGGTAACAAGAGTTTTAGTTATGACATAACAATCGAAACGAATTAAACAAACGTGCACTCGGACTATCGGCTTTAAGGAAGTACTAGGTGAGATACGGTTAATGACATGATTGTACATCATAAAAGAAAAATAAGTAAAAACAATTGCATATTCTAACTAAACTTTGAATGTTCATCTTAATAGGTTCAGACGATATGCAATTATCTTGACATGACAAACAAGTAACCATTCAACAATCACCATTAATCATTCAGAATTCAATTACTATATTCATTCGTGTATAGTTTTTTAAGTCAATTTTTTTACTTAAATATTGATATCACTTAACAACTCCAATGCCAAGCGATATGATCATCTTGACTTCGTGACTTGACAATCACGTGCAACGCACGTGCCGAGAGACTAGTACACCTAAAAATTAGCACCCCCAATCCCATATCCTCTTTTAATGGTAACAATATTAATCACTTAATATACATTACCATTCTCTCTCCTTTTTCATAAATTCTTACCTTTTTAAAAGGAAAGAATCCGCGAATGCCGTGAAATAGTCGTCTTCTTCCTCTCTTCCCTCTTACGCAAAATTTCAATTCCATTCTCACCAATCAACAAGTTTTTTAGGGTTTTGAGAAGACGAAAAATATATGTATTTGTGTATGTTCTATGATATAACTACCAATTGTTGTGGTTGGTGGCGTATTTTTGTAAGTTTTTTCTATATATTTGTGTATTTTGTTCAAATTAATTCCATCGCTCATCTAGTTTCAAATACATGGGTGACGCAAATACATGGTAAGTTTTCTATATATTTATGTATTTTGTTCAAATTAATTCCATCAAATACATGGGTGATGCAAATTGTTACTCACATAAATACATGAGATTTAATATAAAATACATGGGGTTTGATTGGAAACTTCAAATACATTAGTTATGCTATCAAATACATGGGTAAATAAAAAACGAAATCAATATTGAAAACTTCAAATACATTACCACTAAATACATGGGTGATGCAAATTGTTACTCACACAAATACATGATATTTAATATAAAATACATGGAGTTTGATTGGAAACTTCAAATATATTAGTCATGCTATCAAATACGTGGGTAAATAAAAAACGAAATCAATATTGAAACTTCAAATACATTGGCTGTTGAATGTTTTCAAATTTTAAATTGTTGATTTTTTACGTTTGAATGTTGAAGATTTGATGAAGGAATAGAAAACGGTTATGGAAAAGAAATCTAAATCTGATTTTGTGGAAGAGTATGGTAAAAGATACCAATTAATAACTAATTATATGATCCCATCGTTATGGCCTAAAATCAAGGGATATGTTTTTTTTTTTTTTACTGTGTTTCTATGAATTTACACGCATCAAATACATCCGAAAAAATACCTTAATTTGGAAAAACATAGCTACAAATGATAATATTTAAAAGGATAGCTATAAATGATAGGAAACTACCGTAAGGTAGTCATTTGAGTACAAAACCGTGCAATTTTCTTCGAATTATATGTATGATAAATCACTGGTAAAAACTCCTGCATTATCGTAATGATAACACACTGGAAATCCTATCTTGCTGCAAGACGCAATGTTCTTCTTATTGGGTCCTTTCACTTCCAAATACGTTCGGTCTTCGTATACCATAAAGATATTTAGAAAAGGTTTAAATTTGACATTACACTATTCAAGATTGTTCAATTTTTGCTTTATGTCAGACTTTTGGTCCATAAATACTATTGCCATCACTAAATCCTCACTTATTTTTCCTTCCATTAACTGAACTCTAACCTGAAATGGGTAAATTCCATGTGTCTAGATTCTTCTAGTCTGTCTAGCTTTATCTTTCAACTTTTGTTTATAATTTAAAATTAGTCTCATCATGGACCTCTGTTAGGGGTCAAGAGAAAGAAAAAAAAAAAAATCCAAGACATCCTAATAAGTGAGAATTAGACAAAAAAAAAATTATTGGAGGCATGTTGCTCAATTTCTGGAGTACATGGACAAATTTGACTCGTTCCCCATTAGGAAAATCGTCTGCAATTAAGGTTCAGAAAACCATGTTATTTTATTTCCTTGTCCTAGGAATGCATTTAACTTATATATGCATTGACAATGTATAGAAAATTTATGCTATCAATGTAATTTTACTTGTCGTAGGAGGTTGTGTATTTTATTATAGAGACAACTAGCTCGACTTATTATAGGAGTTTATTTGAAGTTATCTTTTAAATGACTCATCAAGAAACTTAGTAGTTGCAGATACAATACAAAAAGAGATCTAGATTGTAGATTTCCATCGACAAAGACTGGAAGACTTATTCGAGTGGAAGGGCCTAGAAAACCAATAACAAATTAAACCCATTTCTCCATCATGGGTCCGTAAAGGTGAAGTTGCTGCCACCTTACAAGTTACAAACCAAATAGAGCAATTGCTTGAAGAAAAGGGAAATCTTTACAGTATCATTGTGGCTGTATCTAGTGGATAAATTAGGACCAACATGTAAAAATTATTCGTTAAGGTATGGAACTTATCTGGACAGCACTTTTATTTAAGAAACAACCCAAAATCCACCGCACTATCTCCACCCAATCATATCACTGCTTAGGTGACTTGAATCATTCACCACTTTTTATCACGTGCTTTACACTCCTGGGATTAATCTATATCTATATCTACCCTCCTTTGTCCTATCCCTGGAGTCAAGTTAAAGGAAAAATCTCCCCATCACGGGCCACATCACATGAACATTTATTTTTTTGCACCTACTGTTTATCTTCAATGGTATTTTCTTTGAATTTACTCCTTTCTCTTGAGATTGAACGTAAAATCATTGAATGCCAACTATTCAGATTAGCAAGTTGCGTATTTAGGATTTGAAATTTATAAGTTTCTAAATATATATGTAGGGTCTAGACAAAAGTTAATGGGTTCATATTCAAATATTTATTTATTAAATTTGTAAATAGATATATAGGTCCGGAGTTATTGGGTTTACGTGAATCTGCAGTGGCACTCTAGATCCATCCTTCCTGGACATAACATGACCGACGATCTATTAAGAAATCAGTAGACCTTAGTGTGCCGCCCCGCCACCGTCCGCCCAAAATGTTCTTGACCAGCACCGTGCGCTAGTCAAAATCGTCGAGATACCAAAGGGGTTCACAAGGTGGGGCATGAGCACAGCGAGCACGGTGGCCGGAACCGAATACGTACGCACGGTAATAGGATACCGGTGCACGCGCACGCGCGTGGGCGGCTAAACTAAGACAAGCACGCAAGTCGGCAGGCACGCGCGGTGGCAGCGCGCGTGATGATAACGTAGGCGCATGGTCGCGCGGTAGCATACTATGAACATTTTGTCCCGACGGGAATATTTTAAGTATAAATAGTGTAAGCGCGAGCGGTGCGTCGAAAATCTTCCTACGTACGTTTGAACATATACCTTTGAGAATATATAAACGAGCGCTTGCCTCGCGTACGTATTCTTCTTTACTTTCGATTTCTTGTGTGTGTTTGCCTTTTGTGTTAATCAACATTGCTTCGGTGACTAGGTTGGTAGGCGCTTTGAGCGGTAGTTAAAGCCGTCATTCTTTGTATGGCCTGCTGCTTAGATTTGTGTCCGTGACAAGTGGTATCGAGCGAGTTTAAAACAATGGCTAACACCAACGAAAAGTCGTTTACGATGAACACCAAGGGCGAGACAAGTCTACCAAGAAGTACCAAACAAAAGCGCAAGGACGAGCCAAGTTCGTGGTCCCACCCGCCGTGACCCGAAGGGCCGAACTTCCAACCAACTCTTATGGGTGAAGCGAGGAGCCGGTTCGGTGTCAAACTCACGGCGGTGGAGAAAAAATCATCCACACGCAGCCGGTCTATTTGCCTTGAACCGGCTTGATACCTTGGAATTTAAATTTTCGAGTCGATAGCTCTTGGACGGACTAGAACAAGTCCAAAACGAGCAGAAAGGTAGAGCGACGAGCACAAGGAGGCGTTGTCCGGGCCTTGAGTTTAGGCTCATGGAGCGGCCGGTTTACAAGCCAAGGTGGAGAAACACAAATCGGAAGCGGCCCAAATCGGGTAAACGATGTCTGGTCCGGCCCACATTCGGGAAACCCGTGTGTAAGTTCCTAAACCCAAGAATTTCAAGGGCGATAGGAACGCTCGAAGGCGTGGAAGACTTTATTTGGCAGATGGATGCGTACTTTGAGCACGTCAACATACCGACGAAGCTATTCGCACGGCGGTACCATGTATTTAAGCGAACACGCGTTATCGGCGCGGCGCGAAGTTGCGGACATGGACAAAGGAACGTGTTCCATCGAGGATTGGGAACAGTTCGAGTGGAGTTAGCGGGCAGTTTTACGCCACTAAACGTTGTGCACGAGGCCCGTCGAAAGTTGAGGGAGCTCAGAAACGTCGTCCATTCGTGAGTACGTGAAAGAAGTTCCACGAAACTCACCTTCAAATCCCAACTCGAGCAACGAGGATGCTGTTGTTCTATTTTCTTGATGGCATTCAAAACTGGGCCAAACAAGAGCTACATAGGCGTCGCGGGTTGAAGATCTTGATAAAGTGCCGTGTGGTGGCGGAATCTTTGAACGATTTTCGCACCGACAAAACCAAGGAAAAAGATAACCGAGGAAGCAAGATGCGGCAAGGTTGATCATAGGAACAAGGGACAAAACAAATTTGTCCCAATCGTGACTCGAAGAATCGGGGCCATGGCCAAGGTTCGAATTCTAATTTTCGTGAAACTACGAAGAAAACGAGAATTCACACCGAAGGATGGGTTTGTGCAATGACGGACAGCGAGCCGTCTCTCAGAAATTGCCTACATTTTGGGCAAGTTGGGCGCAATGCTAGCACCGCCGATAAACAAACGGATGCGCGAGCACGAGCTCGAAACCGGCCCAGACCGAGACGCGAACGGAGATCACGGAGCGAGCGATAGCTAAGGTAACGGACGTGTCTGTGCCTCGACACTTGCGCCATCGCGGCTAGGCGGCGCAAAATCGAGAACAAGAAAGTCATTGATAGGTAGGCCGACTCTAAAAAACAGGCGGTCGCATCGTGGTTGACACGGGTGCGGCCTTGACCCGTTACGGAAGGGGGACAGAGCAAAGGAGCCCGAGCCTTTCCGATGTTTCAAAGGACTCGGCTGTTGAAGACGCTCGATTGCCTTCCACGTACGTAAATGGATTTGCCCCTAAAGTCCATCTCCGTCCTAGGCAATTGGCAAGGGTTCACCGACTTCACCGTCGCCCGATGGATGTTTTGACATCGTGTTAGATGCAGTTTCTGAGTACGAGATCGATGCGTTTATTTCGCCGCGTGCAAACCAACTTTTGATTAGAGACCAGTGTTCTTGTGGCCGTGCGTTGGTTCGTGTGCGTCGAACGGGCGTGTGGCTTATACGGTATGCAATTGGTGAAAGGATTTAAGAAAGGAGAACCTCTGTTCTTGCAACTCTTTATGGCAATGAGAGAATGAAAACAATTCCCGAAGGGGAAGCACTGCCACATGCGTGCGACGAGGTCCTTGAAAAGAACGGGGCGTGATGCCCGATGAAGCACATACAGTTTACCTCACGCGCGGGGGTTGACACAGAATGAGGTTGGTTCCGGACGCCAAGCCACCAGCCATGTCCCTTGTCGCATGGCCCCGCCGGAGCTTGAAGAGCTAAGGAAGCGACTCGAGAATTTGGCAGATGCAGGCACGTCCGCCCGTGTACCATTTGGAGCACCGTACGTTCCCGAAGAAAGAGAACGTTAAGGGTACGTGTATTGATTATCGTGCCCGCCAACAAAGTCACGCGGTGAAAAACAAAGTATCCCATTCCTTAATTCTTTGACTTGTTCGATCGGCTAGGACAAGCCAAGGTATTCGCAAGATGGATGCACGCAAGGATACTGTAGTGCGTATTGCGGGGGACGAGTCGAACGACTTGTGTGACCCGAGTATGGGCGTTGGTGGTTGGTCGCCATTCGGCCCCAACGATGCCACAGCACACGTAACGGTAATGAACAAACTTCTTCCTTCATTTTTGGACCGGTTCGTCGTAATACCTCGCGCGACATTGTGGTATACGACCTTGACTTGGAAGAGCGTACGGAAACGTCTCCCTTGTGATCTTCAGTGTTGAGGAGAGAAATGACTTGTGCGTCGAAAGCGAGAGGAAATGCACTTTTGCTCGATCACGAGTACGGTTCGTGGCTACAATCGACGGAGAAATCGGAATGGACGATGACAAGGTTAGCGCTATTCGAAGATTGGGAGGTCCGGCAATGGCGAACCGGTCCTTTCTTGGCCGCACCAACTCTGCAGGCAGTTTATCAGCAGGTACTCGGCCGTTGCGCACCAACGGCAAGCATGCGCGAAGAAAGGTCGCGGTGGAAATGGACCTCCTTGTGTCAAGGCGTTTGACGGCCTCGAAGGAGCAATTGTAAAGGAACTGTCTTAGGCTGCGACTTCGCCCCAAGGTGTTTGAAGTCACCTTTGATGCCCTCGGTTGCTATTGGTGGCGTCCGCATACGAGAAGGCCACCCCGTGCCTTTGAAAGCCGAAAGTTGAGCAGGCGAACGCGAATACACGGTCCAAGAAAGAAAGAAATGGCGGCGGTAATCGGCTGTCTGAGACTTGGCGTCGTTACTTCTTTGAAACCGTTCTTGTCAAAACGGATAACGTGGCGACGAAGTTATTTCCGATCCCGAAGAAGTTGTCGCCCAGGCAGCTCGGTGGCAAGACTTCTGGCGGGGGTCGACTACACTTTGGGGGGTAAGCCGGGGAAGACCAACGTCGTGGCTGACGCGTTAAGTGTGGCAGTCTTGCTTGACTATGGTTGCTTGTAGCTAGCGATGGTATCGTCGATGCCGTCGAACGGGCGTGCGGCATGATCCCGATTAGCGAAACAACTTCTTGACTTGGCCGGTCAAAGGCAAGACAAAAGGCCCCAAGGTGAATGACGGCGTTCTCTACACCGCGAAGATGACGCGTTTATGTGCCGAATGGGAGTAACACACAGGCGTACCCGATCCAAAGAAGAGGCATGACACGGCACAGGCGGAGGTCCGAAGCGAGAAGCTTGAACCGTAGCGTTGCTAGAACCATGCATGTGCGGCCGCGCATGAGAGATGACATTGAGGTCTATGTCACGTACATGTCTTGTGTGCCAATAAAGAGACAAAGGTAGAGAACAAGGCTCTGGAGGCCTACTTGAACCGTTGCATGGGCGAAAGACCATGGGACGGCGTACGCTATGGACTTAAATCACGTACTTTGCCCAATTACGAGGGCTTTGGCACCGTTATGGTAGTGGTTGATCGGTTCTCAAAATATGCAACTTTTAGCCCGCACGGCTAGTTATGGCTTTTAAAGAAAGTTTATGAGTTGTTTTTAAAGGACGTTGTCAAGCATTGGGGTGATAACGAGGCCTGTCATAAGTGATCGCGATCCCTGGCGATTCACGAGAGCGTTACGGAAGGAGCTATTCGGTTCTTGGGGGTCGAATTACATTTCTCGACCTTTTTACCCTGTTGGGCCCGGAGAGGACCCCGCGGGGCCCCTTTTTGGGAATTATTTTGCGGCACTTTGTCGGTGCCAATGGGAAAAAGATTGGGCCAAGTTGTTGACCGAATTTTCATACAACCCCCAACGGAGCAAACGCGGGAGGGGTCCCCAAAATTAGCTCGGGGGCCCGGGGCCCGGGCACGCGCAACCCGGCCCCCGCCGGCGGAATTACGGAACCCGGGGCATATCTATACGAGGCACGGGGGGAACGAGTTGATATGGCTAGGTAATATCTTGACAAATTGCTCGGAAAATGAAGAAATTTCCGGTCGCAACGTCGGGGGGCCCAAATTAGGGGTTGGCGACAAAGTCTGGTCAAAACTGGGTAAAAAGGCGATTCGAGTTTAAAGGGAAAGGGCCCGGGAAGGGGGTCGATTCGACGATACGAGGGTCCACTTTGAAATCGTTGCCAAGGTGGGCAAGATTTCTTCGGGGGGGGGCATGTCGTACCCGGGTATACCCGGAAATCTTCCGTACAAGTCGGGTTTAAAAACCCTACTTCGAAGATAAGGAAGACGAGGGGCGGGCTCAAAACAAAGCGCCGGGTCTTTGAGACTCCTTGGAAGGAGAAGGAAATTGAAGCTATAATTGACCGTCAATTAGTCGAGGCAAGGTTGGGGCAACTCGAAGGCTCAAATTTCCCGGGCCATTTGGAAAGGGGCAACCACCCGGGGGGCAAAATGGGAGAAATTTTTGGCTTGTGGCCCGGGTTTTAAAAACAAGGTCCCGAGTTTTTTCAGTGCCGCCGGGGGCCCCCGGTCGTGCCAAAACCCGGGTTTAGGAGGTGCCGCCCCCAAACCCTCCGCCCAAAAAAGACCCCGGCTAGCGGTCAACAAAAGGGGGGAGCGCCCCAGCGGAACCCCGGTGGCCGGACCCGGCCCCCCGGTCGTCGCGCAGTGGGAGGCCGGCCCCGGCCCCAGACAGCGTGGGGGGGACGGGGCCCCCTTTCGCGTGGGCCCACTTTTGGCCCCCGACGAGGGGGTCGCGGTTTCCCCAGGCCGGGGGGCTGCAGCGGCAGGCTGACGGCCGGCCCCCCGGCAAAGATGGGGCCCCCGGGCCCCGGGCGGCCCGTCCCGGGACCCCCTTTTCGACTGGGAATATTTTCCGGTTAAAAAAATGTAAGCCTTGAGGGGGATTCATTCATTTCCTTCCCCCTTTTTATATTTGAACATATACCTTTAGAGATATATCAAAAACGGGCACTTGCCTCCCACATCTTGTTCTTCTTTACTTTCGGTTCTTTGGTGTTTCCTTTGTATTAATCCTTTTTCCCCGGTGACTAAGAGTTGGGGAAGCTTTGAGCGGTAGTTTAGACCCATTCTTTCCCCGTTGCCTTGATTTTACCCCGTGACGGTAGGCTTGCTTTGAGCACTCAAATTTTCTTGTAACAGCGCGGGGCCGCCCCGGCTTGGGACGGAGCGCTCGGCCCGGGAAAGGGACGAACGCCGGTGCACGCGGGGGGCCGGGGGCCCGTCAAGTCAACTCGAGTTTTTAAAACGAAACAACTTAAATATACGCTTTTGGGGCCCCGGAAAACCCGCGGTGGGCACCGGACTTGCCCTCGTGGATCCTCGTTAAGGGATTTTTGTCCTTCCCCATTACCGGTCAGAGCCGGTATTGTTTTTGTCCTCCTCCCCGTGTCGGGATTGGGTAAGCCCCACCGCCCTTTCCCTTTGGGTGTGGTAGCCGTTTCTCGGGCTCCTCTCCGGGTCGAACCCCAAATTTTCCGTCACCGTCCCCCCGGGGGCCACATCTCCCCGAAAGTTGATAGGGCGGGGGAATGATCGTCGCCGCCGATGGCGGGGGCGTCCCCCGGTTTCGAAAAATTTGCGGCAACGGGCGAGCCCGCGTCGACCTTTTTCTAATAAATTCCCCAAATCGGGGTTTGTTGCCGTATTCTGTTTCTACGGTTTAGGTGTAATACCGTCAAACAAACTATAAACGATTTAATGAGCCTTCGCGGTTTACGGTCGAATTTGTTTCACCCAGTGGGTTAATCTTTGAGAAAGCTATGACTCGCGGGATCAAAAAGGGGAGCATTCCCCGCCAAAACCGTCGCCGAGCCGGCCGGCCCGGGACGGGGGGGGGGGCACACGGTCGTTCGCAAGGGGTTTGTCCCGGGCGGATAGGGGCCGAAAACCCCCCCCTGCCCGGCCCTCTCCGGGTCGGGGGAAACCCCGGGGCGGCCGCGCCCCGCCCCGCCGACGAAACGAGGGCGACGGGGACGCGGCGGCGGCTTGTGGTTCCCCCCCCCGCCGGCGCGAGGGGGGAAAACCTTGGAAACACCGGAAGCGGCCAATCGGAAACGATCGGTCCGGCCACTTCGGAACGAGCAGGTTCCTAAACCCAAGAATTTCAAGGGCGATAGGAACGCTCAAGACGTGGAAGACTTTATTTGGCGATGGATGCGTACTTTGAGCACGTCAACATACGACGAAGTATTCGCATCCGGACAGGCCTGTATTTAAGCGAACACGCATTATGGTGGCGAAGAAGGCGGACAGGACAAAGGAACGTGTTCCATCGAGGATTGGGAACAGTTCAGAGGGAGTTAAGCGGCGTTACCCCAAACGTTGTGCACGAGGCCCGTCGAAAGTTGAGGGAGCTCAAGCAAACGTCGTCCATTCGTGAGTACGTGAAAGAGTTCACGAAACTCACCCTTCAAATCCCAAGCTTGAGCAACGAGGATCTGTTGTTCTATTTCTTGGATGGCCTTCAAAACCGGGCCAAACAAGAGCTACATAGGCGTCAAGTTGAAGATCTTGACGTAGCCATTGTGGTGGCGGAATCTTTGAACGATTTTCGCACCGACAAAACCAGGGAAAAAGATAACCGAGGGAAGCAAGATGCGGCCAAGGTTGATCAAGGCAAAGGGACAAAAAAAATTTGTCCCCAACAAGGGTCGTGACTTCAAAGGAGATCGAGACGCATACCAGGTTCGAATTCCAATTTTCGCAAAAGCTACGAAGAAAGGAAACAGAATCCCCCCTCAAAGGATGGCTGTTACCTGTGTGGACAACCAGGCCATCTTTACAGAAATTGCCCCTCACTGGGCAAGTTGGGCGCAATGCTTGCCGCCAATAAACAAACAGATCGCGAAGCGGGCTCGAAACCGGTCAACCGGACACAAAGACGGAGATCACGGAGCAGCGATAGCTAAGGTAGGAGTTTGTTCAACCATATGACACTTGCTGCCATCACGGCCAAGGCACCCAAATCGGGCAAGAGAGTCATTGTTCGTGAGGCAACCCTAAAAGGCAAACCATCCGCATCATGGTTGACACGGGTGCGACGCACAACTCATTACGAGAGGATAAGGCAAAGGAGCTCGAGCCTTTCCTATGTTTCCGTGACTCTACTTGAAGAGATCAATTGCCTCCCCACGACGTAAATGGATTTGCCCCAAAGTCCATCTCGTCCTAGGCATTGGCAAGGGTTCCCGACTTCACCGTCGCCCGATGGATGTTTTTGACATCGTATTGGGTCCGATTTCGTACGAGATCAATGCGTTTATTTCGCCGCGTCTCAACCAACTTTTGATTAGAGACCCAAGCTGTTCTTGTGACGTGCCGTTAGTTCGTGTGCATCAAACGGGCGTGCGCTTATCAGCTATGCAATTGGTGAAAGGATTTAAGAAAGGAAAACCTACCTTTCTTGCAACTCTTGTAGCAGCAGAGAATGAAAGCAATTTCAAAGAAGGGGAAGCACTACCCCTATGCGTGCAGCAGGTCCTTGAAAAGAACAGGGACGTGATGCCCAATGAGCTGCCCAAACGGTTACCTCCACGCAGGGAGGTTGACCACCAGATAGAGTTGGTTCCAGGCGCCAAGCCACCAGCCATGTCCCCTTATCGCATGGCCCCACCAGAGCTTGAAGAGCTAAGGAAGCAGCTCAAGGAGTTGCTTGAATCTGGGCACATCCGCCCATCAAAAGCACCATTTGGAGCACCCGTCTGTTCCAAGAAAGAAGGGAACGTTAAGGTTAGGTATTGATTATCGTGCCCTTAACAAGGTCACGTGAAAAACAAATATCCCATTCCCTTAATTGCGACTTGTTCGATCGGCTAGGACAAGCCAAGGTATTCACCAAGATGGACCTGCGAAAGGATACTACAAGTGCGTATTGCCGAGGGGACGAGTCAAAGACGACTTGTGTGACCCGAATGGGGCGTTCGAGTGGTTAGTCATGCCATTCGGCCTAACCAATGCCCCCGCAACTTTCTTACGTAATGCAAACTCTTCCACCCTTTTGGACCGGCCGTAATCTACCTC